>NW_027128622.1:0-17500 GCF_037325665.1 Littorina saxatilis
TTTGTGGAATCCGTCTGGATCGAGGTCAAATTAAACAAGTCGCGTAAGGCGAAAATACAATATTTAGTCAAGTAGCTGTCGAACTCACAGAATGAAACTGAACGCAATGCAACGCAGCAAGACCGTATACTCGTGGTCCACCGCTCACGGCATAGGCAGTGAAATTGACAAGAAGAGCGGGGTAGTGGTTACGCTATGCTGCATAGCACGCTTTTCTGTACCTCTCTTCGTTTTAACTTTCTGAGCGTGTTTTTAATCCAAACATATCATATCTATATATTTTTTTGGAATCAGGAACCGACAAGGAATAAGATGAAAGTGTTTTTAAATTGATTTCGAAAAAAAAATTTTGATAATAATTTTTATATATTTAATTTTCAGAGCTTGTTTTTAATCCGAATATAACATATTTATATGTTTTTGGAATCAGCAAATGATGGAGAATAAGATAAACGTAAATTTGGATCGTTTTATAAATTTTTATTTTTTTTTACAATTTTCAGATTTTTAATGACCAAAGTCATTAATTAATTTTTAAGCCACCAAGCTGAAATGCAATACCGAACCCCGGGCTTCGTCGAAGAGTACTTGACCAAAATTTCAACCAATTTGGTTGAAAAATGAGGGCGTGACAGTGCCGCCTCAACTTTCACAAAAAGCCGGATATGACGTCATCAAAGACATTTATCAAAAAAATGAAAAAAACGTTCGGGGATTTCATACCCAGGAACTCTCATGTCAAATTTCATAAAGATCGGTCCAGTAGTTTAGTCTGAATCGCTCTACACACACACACACACGCACACACGCACACACACACACACACATACACCACGACCCTCGTTTCGATTCCCCCTCGATGTTAAAATATTTAGTCAAAACTTGACTAAATATAAAAAGGCACCTCCAATGCTTATTGGTTTCTGCTATAGAAATCCAGCAGAACGTGTAAACTGGACGGACAAATGTTCACATATGTTAGATGCTGCTTTGTTAGAATCAAAAGAAACTATTCTCTTAGGAGATTTTAATATTGATTTATTAAAACAAAATAAACCATGGTTAGATATGTTCAACCTTTATGATCTCAAACAAGTCGTGAACACCCCTACTAGGGTTACTGCATCTACAAGCACTTTGATAGATCATGTCTATGTTTCTAACACCCGTAACGTTGCAGAAGTTTGTGTTCCAACTAGCGGCTGTAGTGATCATTTTCCTGTTTGTCTCACGTGGTCAAGAAAGGGTGTAAAAATCCCCAAAGTTGGTCACAAGACAGTAAAGTACCGCTCCTTTACTAAATTTAACGAGAACGCCTTTCTTGTAGACTTAAGTAATTCTTCTCTCTCTGATGTTTATAATTATACGGATCCTGATGATGCAATAACACACTGGATAAATGTCTTCACAGAAATATACGATAAACATGCCCCGTGGAGAATTAAAAGAGTCAAGCAAATAGTAAAACCTAAATGGTTTGATACTGAATTACAAGATGCTATTGGCCATCGTGATTTCTTAAAATCAGTTGGCAAGGAAGCGGAGTATAGAGAACAGAGAAATAAAGTAAACTCACTTAAACGAACAAACAAGTCGCGTAAGGCGAAAATACAATATTTAGTCAAGTAGCTGTCGAACTCACAGAATGAAACTGAACGCAATGCAACGCAGCAAGACCGTATACTCGTGGTCCATCGCTCACGGCATAGGCAGTGAAATTGACAAGAAGAGCGGGGTAGTGGTTACGCTATGCTGCATAGCACGCTTTTCTGTACCTCTCTTCGTTTTAACTTTCTGAGCGTGTTTTTAATCCAAACATATCATATCTATATGTTTTTGGAATCAGGAACCGACAAGGAATAAGATGAAAGTGTTTTTAAAACGATTTCGAAAAAAAAATTTTGATAATAATTTTTATATATTTAATTTTCAGAGCTTGTTTTTAATCCGAATATAACATATTTATATGTTTTTTGAATCAGCAAATGATGGAGAATAAGATAAACGTAAATTTGGATCGTTTTATAAATTTTTATTTTTTTTTACAATTTTCAGATTTTTAATGACCAAAGTCATTAATTAATTTTGAAGCCACCAAGCTGAAATGCAATACCGAACCCCGGGCTTCGTCGAAGATTACTTGACCAAAATTTCAACCAATGTGGTTGAAAAATGAGGGCGTGACAGTGCCGCCTCAACTTTCACGAAAAGCCGGATATGACGTCATCAAAGACATTTATCAAAAAAATGAAAAAAACGTTCGGGGATTTCATACCCAGGAACTCTCATGTCAAATTTCATAAAGATCGGTCCAGTAGTTTAGTCTGAATCGCTCTACACACACACACACACACGCACACACGCACACACACACACACATACACCACGACCCTCGTTTCGATTCCCCCTCGATGTTAAAATATTTAGTCAAAACTTGACTAAATATAAAAAGATCAAGTACTTTCATGACCTAGCGTCATCAAAGCAAAATTCAAAGAATATATGGAAAGCAATAAATGAACTTACAAATAAAACGATTGCCAGTCATTCAAGTTGTGTTAAGGACATATCCCCTGATGATTTAAACACGCATTTTTCTAACATAGCTGAAAAAGTTATTACAAATGACAAATCCAAGTTGAACAATTTGAAAGTGTTAGAAGAATATTGTGAGTCGAAACAAGTTTCAAGTCAAGCGAATATTCCTCTACTTACAGTACCTGAAGTTTTTTACGCACTTACACACCTTATAGGCAAACAGGCTCCCGGGGAATCGACGGCCTCGATGGTAGGATTCTTAAATTGTCAGCCCCTGTAATTTCTGAAACACTCACTTACCTTTATAATCTTTGTTTAGGAAAAAAATATTTCCCAGTCTCCCTGAAACAGGCTAAAGTCATTCCTCTGTTTAAATCAGGTGACAAAAAAGACCCATCAAACTATAGGCCAATTTCAATATTGTCTGTTTTATCAAAACCACTTGAAAAACACATTAACAAACATATTCTAACGCATCTTAACCAAAACAATTTACTTCACCCTAAACAATCGGGTTTTAGAGCTAACCATTCCTGCCATACTGCCTTAGTTTCTCTTGTTGATCAATGGCTGGAGAAAATCAACGACAATGAATTCTGTGGTGCCATTTTTGTTGATTTTGCTAAAGCCTTTGACGTTATTGATCACACGTTATTACTAAGAAAATTCGCATTGTATGGCGTCGGAATCGAAACTGTCAAACTTATTAGTTCATTTCTCACCGGCAGACAACAAACTGTACTAACAAACGCCTCGGCGTCGAGCATGCAAGAAGTAAAATACGGTGTACCACAAGGATCGGTTTTAGGACCCCTCCTCTTCTCTATATACATTAATGACCTCCCCCTATATATTCAAAATGTATGTGAACTTTTTGCAGATGACACCACAATTCACTCCAGCAACACAAATTTAACTCGCTTATCAGAATCACTTCAAAGAAGTTTAAACCAGTTGACAGCGTGGACTGAACTAAACCATATGTGACCCTCCACCACGAAATGAGTCGCATGTCACCTCGCGCGGTTCTGCGCTAGGCTTAATATAAGTCCGGGGAGTGTCTGGTAACAGTGTGAGGGTCACCTTAGTCACAGGCTTATAACTCAAACAGTTTTTGCTCTTTTCTAAAACGGTTTTAACCACTGGATAGAGCATAAAAAACTCTTCAGGAAAATGTAAAAATATGAAAATCATGCAAAGGTGACATGCGACTCATGTCGTGGTGGAGGGTCACATATGTCTCTTAACCCAAAGAAAACCAAATATATGGTCATAACAACAAGACAAAAACGCCAGAATATTTATTCAGCTGGTCCTGCTTTAATAATATATGGTGAAATAGTGGAAAAAGTCGACCATCACAAACTGCTGGGTGTTAATATCGATAACAACTTGTCTTGGTCAACCCACATTGAGCAACTTAGTAAAGTGGTGTCAAAGAAAGTGTACCTCTTATCTAGAATTAAACACTTCCTGAACTGCCACACCAGAAAATTATTCTTCATTGCTCATATTCAATCTGTTATTGATTACGCATCCACTCTATGGGACTCAGCAAGTGAAAATTCCTTAAAACCACTTAGCAGATTACATAAAAGAGCGCTAAAAGTAGTATTACTAAAGCACACTACCCTCACAGAGTTAGACTACATACATTTAGGGATCTTACCTCTAAAGTCAAGACTGCTTTTTAACAAAGGAATCTTTATGCATAAAATTATATCCGAAACTTTACCCCAAACCATTTGTTCAAAGTTCTCTTTGAAGAATTCACACCACCTTATGAAATTTAACACTCCTCTTCCTAGGATAGACTTATTTAAGTCTAGTCTAGTTTATTCAGGTGGCCGTCTCTGGAACGCTCTTCCGAATGCCTTACGGGAAGCTACCAGCACAGATTCTTTCAAAAACAAATATATATCCCATTTAATCCCATCACTCACTTTTGATTTATTGTTTTGTTTATGAAATTATGATGTTCTGCATAATATCCATTGTCTTGCAGAGTTGATGTACTATTGCATAGTATTCTTACTCTAATTGACTTGCAAATTTTTGCTTTGCACCTTGTCATGAACATGTATAAACTACAATGTTTCATATAATGCACGTATGTACATAAACTTATCCTGTTTTACTAATTATGTAAGTATTGTAGTAGTAGTAGTAGTAGTAGTAGTTTTTATAGTAGATTTAGTCCCTCTTTAGGGCGAGGGCCAGATGCAAAAAAGTATACCAATGCTTATTCTGTTACCCTCGTAAAATAAAGAATTGTCATTGTCATTGTCTCTCTCTCTCTCTCTCTCTGTCTCTCTGTCTCTGTCTCTGTCTCTCTCTCTCTCTCTCTCTCTCTTTCTCTCTCTGTTTCTCTCTCTGTCTCTCTCTCTCTCTCTCTCTCTCTCTCTCTCTCTCTCTCTCTTTCTCTTTTTCTCACTGTATCTGTCTCTCTCTTTCTCTCTCTCTCTCCCTGTCTTTTTTCTCTCTCTCTCTTTCGCACTCTCTCTCTTTCTCTCTCTCTCTCTTTCTCTCTCTCTTTCTCTCTCTCTCTCTTTCTCTCTCTCTCTCTTTCTCTCTCTCTTTTTTTCTCTCTCTCTCTCTTTCTCTCTCTCTCTCTCTCTCTCTCTCTCTCTCTCTCTCTCTCTCTCTCTCTCTCTCTCTCTCTCTCTTTTCTCGAAAGTGATGACCAGAAGAATCACATGAAGTATTTCAAACCCACGACAGTAGTCTTTATGTTAACATTTCAGAGAAAAAAAGTAATCTAAATAACATTTATGTTCACCTTTTTATTTAAACTCGGTTAAAAGAAAATACACTCAAAATACTTTCTCATTTCTGAGCTGCTCACAAACCTGCACTCTTGTGCAATTTCAGACAGCCGCCTAAATATGGACCAAAGAAGGAAAATCTTGTGTTCTGTTGAAACATAACTAATTTTACCGGCATTCTTCTATCGCATCATCCGACATCAAAATAAATACCCGGGGTGTCACCTGGCTTTAAATGGCCTTGCACAACTGATATTGCCACTTGAGAATTATTTGACGTCTTCTTCTTCGTCTGCGTTCGTGGGCTAAAACTCCCACGTACACTCGTGTTTTTTGCACGAGTGGAATTTTGCGTGTATGACCGTTTTTTACCCCGCCATTTAGGCAGCCATACGCCGTTTTCGGAGGAAGCCTGGGTATTTTCGTGTTTCTATAACCCACCGAACTCTGACATGGATTACAGGATCTTTTTCGTGCGCACTTGGTCTTGTGCTTGCGTGTACACACGGGGGTGTTCGGACACCGAGGAGAATCTGCACACAAAGTTGACTCTGAGAAATAAATCTCTCGCCGAACGTGGGGACGAATTCACGCTGACAGCGGCCAACTGGATACAAATCCAGCGCGCTACCGACTGAGCTACATCCCCGCCCTATTTGACGTCAATATGTTGTGTCTGTTTTTCAAAAGCAATGCAAGAAAACCAAGACTTAGACGCAAACTCGTGTTGTAGGCAAAAACAAAGGGACTGTCGTCTAGGCAGCGTGCTCAGTTTCATTTCGACAAAGGGCGAAACATTCCATCATAGTTGAAAAAGGATCTTTTTAAAAAGTAAATCATCTGCACGGTTGACAATAAAACCGGATCAAGCTAAATACGTGTATTGTAGATTGTGTTAGGGCTTTGTTTGTGGTGTTTGTAGGAGGGGAATGAAACAGTAATAGCCTCTTTTCACACGCTGTTGTTGGCAGGTTTATATAGGTTACACTTTCGAGTCCAGGAACATATTTTGAGATATTTTTTTCCCTGGGGAGTTTGCTCGTCTCACAAGAAAATATTTAAGCTAGCTTGAACGAAGTGTGTAACCGGTGTATCCCTTTTTAGGACGCTTTTAGTATAACAAACTCAGACCTGAAAGTGGATAGTATTTGACTCGCCATGGCGAGTAGAAACATATGTAACTGGCGAGTAGAAATTTTCATCTGCTCGCCAAATGCGAGTAAAGTTGCTGAAACAAATTGTTGGTTTGGCTAGTAAAGTTTACTCTCTGGCTAGTACATTTTCAGAATCACTAGCCAAAGGCGAGTACACCATTTGTTGCACTTTCAGGGCTGTCAAACTTTACACTTTTCCGCTGATGCTAGCTTACCACTTGCAAGACTCCCCCGCAGGGGAACACCGTAGTAATGAAGTCATTCGCAGTCACTTTTTCTGTATGTACATAGTTCTGCGCATGGTTGAAGATTGTTACTTGATGTAGCTTAACTGTGTGATGGATATAATGACATCAAAAGAAAAAACTTTTGTTGTCTCTTTGCACTAACAGGTGTGTGGGCTCTTCTATCAACCTTACATGGATATGTGCAACTACCGGTCAATCTTTATGTCTATCTGAACCCACTCTTGATTGACAGCTTTTGACATCTAAGAAGGCATGACATATGTTCGGGCGCCGATGGCTTCAGTATCAAACTCATCATTTAGCTTTGAAGATGACAGAGGTGACGTTCTGATAGAATGCGCTGATCCTGCCACGCAGGGCGACCGCTTCCTGTGACGGGGGTATAGGGTGAAGGTAGTTAGCAGGTAGGCTGGACAATCGAACATCTGGTTCCGATAAGTGTGCACGGGCCCCACCTGAAAATGACACTCATTGTATAATCCGTATTTAAAAAAAATGGTTGGAGAACAAACACTACATTGGGTGTGCACGTTAAAGATCCCACGATTGACAAAAGGGTCTTTCCTGGCAAAATTGCTTAGGCACAGTTAATAATTGTCTACCTATACCCGTGTGACTTGGAATAATAGGCCGTGAAAGGTAAATATGCGCCGAAATGGCTGCAATCTACTGGCCGTATAAAATTCCATCTCACACGGCATCATTGCAGAGCGCCTAGAACTGTACCCACGGAATATGCGCAATATAAGCCTCATATTGATTGATTGATTGATTGAAACAATCAGTTTCAATGAGGTCCTCTAAATCATCACATAGCAGCCAATAATATCTCATTACCAGGATGCTTCATTTGAAAATTATCAGAAGACGATGTGCTGCTGCTTACTTTGCATGGGTGACTGCAACCAGTTGTACAGGTACTCTTTTCATTTGTAATGGTGGAGTAAACGGGTTTTTTTCTATGGAGTAGCTCGACGAGTGTACCGTAATAGGCACAGTCTTACCAGTTAAAACGACCTGGCTGACCACCTCACATCTGGCCAGACTTTTACATCTGCTGAGGCTTCCCCTCCACTTGAACACAAACCAAAAATCAAAAGCATGGATGTTATCTATTTTGCTGCATGTTGTTATAGGGTTATTACTTAGTAAAGCTACACGGGATGCATTTAGAATAGTGGGCAGCACGGTTTTCATTGTTCCATAAGGCTTGGCTTTGTTCAACAACACTGACAATTTACTGATGTATACACAAAGGGAATTGCACGCTCTAAATGCATACAGGTGTAATAGCGTAATTGAGAAATATCTTGAACCAGTCTCCTGGCACTTGAGAGTATACCAAGCATTGAAATGAACAAGCGACTTTTAACAACAACAACAACAACACCAACAACAACACCAACAACAACAACAACAACAACAACAACAACAACAATACCTGCAATGCGCTCCTCGTTGTCCTCGTTGATCAGATCGTAAATGCCTTCCTCGTGGCTACGGCAAGTCCTGCTGTCTCGTGTGCGAGCCAGCGGGTGGATTCCTGGAAACACTGGAGGCAGCAGTGGTTGTACTGGAAGAGGACTCGGCATGGCTGGTGGAAGTTGTTGGTGTTGGGGAAACTGTTGTCGCCGTTGGAGCAGGATTTCCTCATGCATTGAGAGCAGGGCTCGTCTCTCTGGATAAAACAGGCCAAGACAACAAACAATTCCAAACAAGCATGTTTTTAATTGCCGGATTGACAATTTGTGGGACTTCCCAGGTCAACTTATATATGTGCAGATCTGATTGTGCCTTGTCCCGCCCCATGTGTAGGCGCTAGCACGAGCCCGAGTACGCACGGAAACGATTCTTTAATATATGTGGGACATAGAAACACGATAACACCCAGAACGCATCCCCCCCCCAAAAAAAAAAAAAAACCAAAAAAAACCCCAACAACAACAACAACAACAACAAAACGGACTATGACTGCCGACATGACCGGGGAAAGGGTCACACATGCAATAACACACATGTGTAAAACACGAATGTACGTGGGAGCTGCAACCCATACATATTGAAGAAGAAGAATTGAGTGTGACCAGTACATGTCATGACCGAGGAAAGGGTCATGTCCTACCACACCTGTGCAAAACAAGAGTGTATGTGTGACCAGCACATTTCATCCAGAGAGTGTATGCAGCGACAGTGTGCGGGGGGTGGGAGGGTGGTGAACCACTGCACATACAGGGAAAGTTTATGTGCGCGTTTTTAATCTAAAACAAATTTCGCCAATGGTTTTACAGAGTGACGTTAAATAAACGATTGTATCATCATCATCAGAAACTATGTTAGAGGTTTTGTAAACTGATGTGCACAGTACAGTGTGTTCTGTGCATGCAGAATAGTTTACTAGTGTAACTTCACCATTGAGCGACGGCAGCCTTGAGTCTCTCTCTACGTTGAAAGGGGCGCAACTCATGCAGGAACACTTTGACGCGTATCGATCGAAAAAGCACATGTCTGCAGGACTGGTGCGTTGTGTTCAGGCCTTCTGAAAAAGTTTTTACTTTGCACCTATATGGTTAGCTGTACACGAATTATTAGTTGGAATTAGGTTTGAGGTGCTAATGCGCATGATAGCACATGTATTGTGATGACAGATATTCTTCTGGGACATAGTCCCGAACTCGATTGTGTAAACTTGTTGAAAGAGATTGACAGTGCTGACTAGTGTGTACAACAATGAACCTCCTACCTTTTACTTTGATGCGCTTCAAATATGAATAGTGGTTTTTTTTTTTATAAAAGGCTGGGAACTAAACACTGATTAAGACTGCTGATTGATTCATGCCTCCCTGAGTTATCGACACAAGAAACACACCTATGTTTCTCACACGCAAATGAGAATAAAATACAAAACAAGTCGCGTAAGGCGAAAATACAACATTTAGTCAAGTAGCTGTCGAACTCACAGAATCACGCCGGAACCTCGGCTGTACCCGCGGATAACCGCGGGCTCTGCAGGCTGTTCACCGCGGACAGAAATTGTCAACACGAGTGGTGAGTGTCTGCACAAAATCGTCTCTGCTTTCTCTAAAATAACATATCATTACAAAACTATTGTTTGTACTTCAACCTAAGGTATTATAGCACCCTATCATCGATTTAATTTTTTCCTTTCGTTCGTATGTGAAGGCTGAGCTTCGAGTATTTGTGCATTTCCTGTAAAAAGTGCCAAAATTCTGACTTTACACATTTATTACGAAAATCCAAGCTTATTAAACAAGTTGCAGTGAATTGGAATGTTGTTACTAATCATTTGTTGACATGTGGCTCAAGTGGTGTTATCTAAAGCCACACGGTTGAGTCGTATTTCTTGAATCTCTGCCGCCACTGAACGATTTTGCGGCTGTGGCCCGCGGGCAGTGCCGGCTGTGGCCCGCGGGCAGTGCCGGCTGTGGCCCGCGGACAGTGTTTTAAAGTAAAAAGTGGTATTTTCACCACTCTTTGAGCCTTTCAGGGACGATTGATGATGGAGAGAGAAACTCCTTCGCCCAGCTGACGTTTTCTGAGGCTGTGGAAGAAGAGATGCGAAAAAACGGCGATGAAACGGAGGCAGACTTCTGCAGATTGCTTCGAAACTGGTACCGAGCTGATGATGACGGTGGTTTGGACTCTGCTCTGAGACTTCAGTGGCGACTTTCACTACGAACGTGTCTGCTCCAGAGGTACAACCCACACCACTTTCCTCCGCCCGCAGGCTACGTTGGCGGAATACCGGTTGTAACCTTTGAGTCTCTCCTGACCAACATCGAACGAAAAGCTCAAATGTACTGCTTTGCAGAGGATGGAAGCTTCAATGCCAGGGCACTCTCCACATTAGACGCAGAAAATTTCTTCAGCATCCTGGGTGACTTGACACCCGGAGGAGTTGGTCTAGCCATACGTCCTGCAGACATCCCCCGTGCGCTGAAGACTGCCTGTGAGATGACAATCCTCCAAGCAGACTCGAACAAGTATGTTATATTATATATTCAGACAAATCGAGATACAGACAGACACACACATACAGTTTATAAAATAAAAGAATTTGGTTCGCCGAAAAAACCCATTTCTGATCGAGCGCCTTTGGTTTACACAGCTAATTCTATTCATCAGGTCTTTCTTCGTGCACACAACTAGGGCTCCGGTGTACCCCAAACTGCAGGCATGTCCTCCAGTCGACCAACTGCCGGAGGAGAGAGAGAGAGAGGAAGTTGGTGTGTCAAACATGTCTTCCATTCAAACAAGGTGCACTTCTCTCTCTCTCTCTCTCTCTCTCTCTCTTTCTCTCTCTCTCTCTCTCTCTCTCTCTCTCTCTCTCTCTCTCTCTCTCTCTCTCTCTCTCTCTATCTCCATGCGTGAGCTTTTTCAATCAACACAAGCTTTATTAAGAAACGTACCCATGAATCGCAAACGATTCTGTATTAATGCAATTGTGCTTACCTCTCAGGAATCATGATTTCGATATGCCGGCCCGCAGGCAGAGACGGGGGAACAGAAAAGCTGCAACCGTGTCAAAACCAAACGAGCCCAGTAAAGGAGCGAGGGGAGTAAGACAGCACCACAAGTGTGACGAAACGAAGATTCTGCCACATGTTCGTCTGGGTGTTATTGTGGATTGAGCGAAGAGAGAGAGAGAGAGAGAGAGAGAGAGAGAGAGAGAGAGAGAGAGAGAGAGAGAGAGAGGTTAACATAACACACTTGAAAAAGAAGCTGGTGTCAGAAAATGACATTACAATTAAAGCAACCACACGCTACCTTACTCTATTCAATATGTGGATATCTTTAATTACTTGTGTCTGTTTTAATACATAATGTCTGTTGTCGACATCAATGCGTTCAGTGTAAGTTTAAGTTTTCGCAAATCAATGTATCTGGGTTGATACGTGTGTGTGAAAGTGTAGTGTTTGAGATTATTTGTCTTCCCAAATGCGGAGGACGCTCTGTACTGATTTGGGCAAGTTCTTGTGACTCCAGTGCGATTATTAATTGCATAGTGATTGTTATTCCTAGTAATATGACATGTCTTTGATGTACATAGATATGCAGAATTGTGTGATTGTTTTTTATGTCTTTGGGACGTTTCTAATTTGTTTGCTTTGTGCATTTTATTGTATTCCATAATATGTTAATTACGAGTAAACAGAAATCAATTAATATAAGATAACACAGAGAATGTATAATCTCGTGTAAGAGTGGTGTGAGTGTTTCAGATATTTTGCATATAATTTAAGATACTATGTGCAAGATAAAATTCATGTGATACCACACACTTCATGTTCCATGTGATTACTACTTTGCGATGATGTCAATTGGGCATAACCATGTTGTGTGTGTGTTCTCTTTATACATGTATGTTCTATAAACATATATAAAAGGAATGTTTGTAAACAAAGTCTTTAATCGTTCTTACTAAACATAATTTGTCAATAACAGTTTGCTTCTTGCTTCATGACATTTTCAACAAAAACATGTAAGTTTTAAAATAAAGAAATTAAATCACAGTTTGCTTCTTGCTTCAGGACATATTAAACAACAAGAAATGACCCTTCTGACGGGCGTGGACCCCCGACATGTTTATCTCCCTCTTTGCGTTTCACCTGCGGCCTCTCTCTCTCTCTCTCTCTCTCTCTCTCTCTCTCTCTCTCTCTCTCTCTCTCTCTCTCTCTCTCTCTCTCTCTCTCTCTCTCTCCCCCCCCCCTCACTTGCATTGGATTAAACCAAAAAACCGAGCTTGCGAGGGGTCGAACCTCAGTGGAATCTTCTGCTCCGAAGGCAGATGCTTTATCCATGAGGCTATCGCGATCGCCTTAGCGTGCCACCAAAAGTTACGCTAGCGGTGTAACAAAAGAAGAACGGTCACGGTTGAAAAGTAAAATGGTCACGGTTCAAAGAAAACCAGAAAAACTTAGTGAGATGTAGGACTGTCGCCTCACTCCGTTAGCCGTCAGTCAAAAACATGTAAGTTGTAAAATAAAGAAATTAAATCACAGTTTGCTTCTTGCTTCAGGACATTTTAAACAAAAACATGTAAGTTGTAAAAAATAAAGAAATGTGTAAGTTGTAAAATAAAGAAATTAAATCACTGTTGCTTCGTGCAGCAATAAAACACTAATTTGTCCCACACAGTGCGCGTTTGCATTTACTCCCTTGAAGCCATTGGGCACCTTTTCTTTTGATGACGCCTCAAAGACTGTTTCTGCTTGAAGTACATCCGACAAGCGGGACATTGGAACTGCGGCTTTTCGTCGTGGCTGTGCATGTGTTGTCGGAGCATTCGTGCCGATGGAAATGTGCCGCCACAAGTGCTGCAGACAAGAACAGGTATTGGTGCATTCTTGCACACATGGCGACCAAGACTCCTTTTGTTTTGGTACGATCGGCCACATTTTGGGCATCGATGTGGCTTAAGGCCACTGTGACCATTGACATGGCTGTTGTATTCTGCCACGTGTGCGTAAGTCTTCTCGCACACAGTGCAGCGGTATTTCGGCCCTGGTGCCAGTGCATGTTTTTCTTGCAGGTGCTCTTTCAGCGCCTTTTCTTGTTTATAACGATTGCCACATTCTTGGCACAGAACCAGGTGGCTTTGAGAACGACGGCCTGCCTTGCGTGGTGTTGATGTTTTCGGAAGTCGCACAGTCGAAGGTACGTCCGCTTCTTCAACTACCACCTCCTCAGTGACGTCCAGGAAGCTGTCCAATGTGATTGCCGAGATCTCCATCTGCCATCAAAAATAGAAATATGAGCTATCGTTGTGTTTATAAAAGGTTTGAAAAATGTCCGATTACATTTCTCTTGAATCGGTCATAGTCCGCACGACCTCAATTTCAAAATGAGTCACTGAATCGTCCCTGAAAGGCTCAAAGAGTGGTGAAAATACCACTTTTTACTTTAAAGCACTGTCCGCGGGCCACAGCCGGCACTGCCCGCGGGCCACAGCCGGCACTGCCCGCGGGCCACAGCCGCAAAATCGTTCAGTGGCGGCAGAGATTCAAGAAATACGACTCAACCGTGTGGCTTTAGATAACACCACTTGAGCCACATGTCAACAAATGATTAACAACATTCCAATTCACTGCAACTTGTTTAATAAGCTTGGATTTCCGTAATAATGTCAGAATTTTGGCACTTTTTAAAGGAAATGCACAAATACTCAAAGCTCAGCCTTCACATACGAACGAAAGGAAAAAATTAAATCGATGATAGGGTGCTATAATACCTTAGGTTGAAGTACAAACAATAGTTTTGTAATGATATGTTATTTTAGAGAAAGCAGAGACGATTTTGTGCAGACACTCACCACTCGTGTTGACAATTTCTGTCCGCGGTGAACAGCCTGCAGAGCCCGCGGTTATCCGCGGGTACAGCCGAGGTTCCGGCGTGAGAATGAAACTGAACGCAATGCCATTTTTCAGCAAGACCGTATACTCGTAGCATCGTCAGTCCACCGCTCATGGCAAAGGCAGTGAAATTGACAAGAAGAGCGGGGTAGTAGTTGCGCTAAGAAGGATAGCACGCTTTTCTGTACCTCTCTTTGTTTTAACTTTCTGAGCGTGTTTTTAATCCAAACATATCATATCAATATGTTTTTGGAATCAGGAACCGACAAGGAATAAGATGAAAGTGTTTTTAAATTGATTTCGACAATTTAATTTTGATAATAATTTTTCTATATTTAATTTTCAGAGCTTGTTTTTAATCCAAATATAACATATTTATATGTTTTTGGAATCAGAAAATGATGGAGAATAAGATGAACGTAAATTGGGATCGTTTTATAAATTTTTATTTTTTTTTTACAATTTTCAGATTTTTAATGACCAAAGTCATTAATTAATTTTTAAGCCACCAAGCTGAAATGCAATACCGAAGTCTGGGCTTCGTCGAAGATTACTTGACCAAAATTTCAACCAATTTGGTTGAAAAATGAGGGCGTGACAGTGCCGCCTCAACTTTCACGAAAAGCCGGATATGACGTCATCAAAGACATTTATCAAAAAAATGAAAAAAATGTATGGGGATTTCATACCCAGGAACTCTCATGTCAAATTTCATAAAGATCGGTCCAGTAGTTTAGTCTGAATCGCTCTACACACACACACAGACACACACACACACACACACACACGCACGCACATACACCACGACCCTCGTTTCGATTCCCCCTCGATGTTAAAATATTTAGTCAAAACTTGACTAAATATAAAAATGTGTGAACGTCAAGAGATTAAGCTTTCAAAACATTTCGTCTGTTTAAAGTCACAACCACACATCTCAATTTTAGCCATTTTGAGTAATGCTCGATTGAAATGTTCAGCCACACACCAAAATTCCAGTTTTTCAAATAAATACACAAGATTCCGCACATTGGTAGATATTTGTGCATTTTTATTACTGATACAGTTTTTTTTTGAAAATGTGTACAAGAAAGATGCACAATATACATTTAAAACTTATATTTGGTTCTGGTTCTGAGAAGACAGCATGAACAATGAGTTGTTGTTATGCCACAAGCAAACACCTTCCCGTTGTAGGGTTGTGGCTTTTCTGTGAGCACCCAGCTGAGATCAGGCAGTTATGCCACAAGCAAACACCTCCCCGTTGTAGGGTTGTGGCTTTTCTGTGAGCACCCAGCTGAGATCAGGCTGTTATGCTACAAGCAAATACCTCCCCGTTGTAGGGTTCTGCTTTTCTGTGAGCACCCAGCTGAGATCAGTCAGTCAGGCCACAACCAAGTATCTCCCCGTTGTAGGGTTGTGGCTTTCTGTGAGCACCCAGCTGAGATCAGTCAGTCAGGCCACAACCAAGTATCTCCCCGTTGTAGGGTTGTGGCTTTCAGAATTGTATCTCACTGGTTTCTGGTAAATAGGATACTGGTGTAGAGAAATATGATTGTGGTATGAGCAGAATACTGATTAATTTGGGGGTGGTAACAACAACATTACAATGAGTCGATGAAGGCTTGTGGGCTTTATATTTCATTTCCACGGACTGTCATTGACAGCGTCAGAACCTAACACGAGACAGTTGCAGGGTTATGGTTGCAAACTTTACTTTGATTATAAGCAACTTTTGGGGCAATAACCAAGCACTGGCTTTGGGGTAACCCTTCGGTTTTTGTGTAGGGTTCAAAATATCAAACCGTTTCGGTACTCAACTTGTGAAACCTATTATTCCAAGTATTTGCACTCCCAAGACAACATTCATACCTGACATTCACAATGTATTCAGACATTATACCAAAATCTGGTAAGGGTTCTGGTTGTAAACTGTGTACCAGTGTTTGCGCATTAATAGCATGCTGTTAGTACATGTTTTGTCAGTATGTACAGTAATAATCTAAAGTGGTCAGTAAATACAAACAGGTGAAAAAAATGACCGCTTACCTGGATACACACTGATTATCCGATGTGAATGGTTATTTTCTTCACAGGCACAACACAAGTCACTCACAGTTATTTTGCAGGAAGAAAACATGTCAAATATAGGCACAAGACAATATGATTCCGAAAGTATAACTGACGTTAATTTGAAATCAAGTAGTTCACAGATAGAAATTCAAGTTCAATTGACACAAAATGTGTTTGGCATTGAGGGTGAGATGTCCACAATACTCTGGTGTCGACGGCTTGAAAATATTTTCACCCTTCTTTTGCTGTAGTCTGCAAGTACCAAGGGCAAGAGCTCATTGCGGCACGGTTGGCCTAGTGGTAAGGCGTCCGCCCCGTGATCGGGAGGTCGTGGGTTCGAACCCCGGCCGGGTCATACCTAAGACTTTAAAATTGGCAATCTAGTGGCTGCTCCGCCTGGCGTCTGGCATTATGGGGTTAGTGCTAGGACCGGTTGGTCCGGCGTCAGAATAATGTGACTGGGTGAGACATGAAGCCTGTGCTGCGACTTCTGTCTTGTGTGTGGCGCACGTTATAAATTATGTCAAAGCAGCACCGCCCTGATGTGGCCCTTCGTGGTCGGCTGGGCGTTAAGCAAAAACAAACAAACAAAGAGGTCATTGGCTGCTGTGTTCCAAACACCACCTTCCTACATGCCGGCATAAATCTGTGCGAGGGCTTCGTCAGTCATAGTGCAGGCGAAGAAGCTGATGTCATGTTGAATGTTTCGCCTGAGGTGCTGACACAGAGCTGCCCTCAAGGAAACAGTATCATGGGGTTGCAGATGCAGAGACGCTGCTTTGAAGAAACAGTTCCCGTCTGCGTAAACTGGGCACTTTTCCATCCCATTGTTGGTCAGATGGCGATTAAGACGCTTGTTGTGAAGACGGACCTTGTAGTGAGTGTTGGCTGTGACTCTCTCCAATTGCAGCAGCAAGCCCCTCGTTATCGCCACCTGTACATAAAGAATTAAATTAATCTTTAAATTCCAGCTGGAATAATGCAAGCAAGCAAGTTCTGTCATTCACTGCTGGACAAAACAAGCTGTATTAACAAATATGTGCTCTTCGTCATCTTTTCTGCTGCTTGGTCAACTTTACCACAATAAATAAAATGCTTGCACATAAACAATACCTGTATTCCATCTGTTATTGTTGAAACAAATTACTGATAATTATATATGTTTAGCTCCCCAAACAAAATGTTAATTTGGCGTAAATTAAAGCACCTTCTGAGAAATACGCCTTTGAAAAAAATGCAGCAATACCTGTACTTTGTGATGGCAAAGGGTCTGCAGTGTCAGTGATGATGTTGACAAAAATGTCCTCGTCACACTCTGACCATGTGTCCTCATCCATTGTTTTTTTTAGGTAGGT
>NW_027128622.1:25000-30000 GCF_037325665.1 Littorina saxatilis
ATCGTTCGTGTCATCCTTTTGGAAGAGTGGAAGTAGGCCCTACGCACAATAATTGATGGGGATCCCTCTTTTAATTTTACAATGCCATTCAGGGCCCAAAAGTGCGCCGTAAGTGCATGTTATTTATTTTTAATTTTTTAAGTGTTTCAAGACTTTTTGTCGCGAATTTTGTGATTACAGATGAGTTGCAAATTGACCATGAATCTCCGTGGTAATTACCAACATTGAATGTTTTATTTTAGATATAATGTGTACAATAGTTGTCCTCGGAAGCACGAACCCAAAGCCGCGATAGTTCCGCACGACAAATAAACAACATGATTGGCTTTTACTTTGACAATCCACGGATCAATCCACCTGAAGCTCGACCCCATTAACCACCTCGATTTGTCACATTTGAACAGTGATTTTGTTGTTTACCCAGGTGGTTATGAACGAAGGCTCCTGAAAATGATGACAACGATGTATACTTGCAGTCCTGTGAGTGTGTGTAGTCGTATGTGAAAGAAATAGACAAATATACTCACACGTTATGTTGAACGGAACAAATAGGCTAATTTCTACAGTTCCTTTTGTCCACCATTCCCACATTCCGTTGTCTCGCCTGTTTACAACTTTCTTGAGTTCATACTCGCCATATTGCTCACACGTACATTCACTGACACCAGGGCTAGGTTGACATTTTCCATTCTCATGTGTTATATGGCAAAAAGGCATCACTATAAAGCTTTGTATTGGTCCCAAAGAAACTCGAATGTCCTCCAGAGACGTAGTGCAGTTGACACTTTCAAGAAAAAAAGGCAAGTTGATCGTGGAATTTTCGACGGCGGAAACTGTGTATGGCTCTGTCAAAGTCGGGAATCTGAAGAAGTGAGAACCTGAAAAAAGAGGTCTCATTTTCTCACATGTTGATTCAAGAAGAGCTAAAACAGTTGGATATCTGAAACAGATTATGTCATTCACAATTACTTTATGAAAATAATGTGTTTACACTAGGCATGGTACGTTCTCATTTAAACAAAAATACAAACAAATGTGTGGCAACCTTGGTAAATATAATAAACCATTGTGTACTTACATGCTAGACATAAGTACCCGAATCGCCCTGAAACCCAAAATATATACGCGACGACAACCAGTAATGTGTACATTCTGCTTTTCTCTACCACCGGCTTGCTGCTTCCGAAGTACGCTGTCTTCGTCTTGAGGCAGAAGACTGTTTGAATTACACAGTTTTTGCTCAAATTAATACTTGTATCGACAAGAAGCACATGCAATTGTTTCCCTGTATTTCATACAAACTAGTGTCATACGCTTTAAAATAGAATTAGTCATAATGTCTTGATTATTTCCTTGTGTATTTAGAAACAACGACAACAATGAGCTATTGACAGATAATGTGTATATGTTTTTTATATTGTCAATACTCTACTGATCTGAATGGTTTACAGGACAAATGTCTCCCTTTGTATATGTGTGTGATCAGCATTTCTCAAAACCTTCTGAATAGATTTGGTATGATCAATTACTGCATACGTTTTATGGTAATTGCCTGTTCCTTTTTACTATTTTTCACAGTGCTATTTAATGGTCTTAGGTTTGTCGTACAATGGCAGGCGCATTTCAAAGATGTTTCTTTGACTCTTTTGTTTGGACATGTTTTTACTTCTTTTCCAATACATGTATAAAAACACATCAACAGCACCACCAGCGTAAAAAACCCAACAGGTATACAAAAAGACATACATTTACTAAACGACAAAAAAATAAATGTGCCCCGCAAAACGTCTGGGCCCTACTCACACTTTCACATAACCATATTAAATTTCTATTTCATTTCAAATTGGTTTTTGAGGAAATATATACTGATACTTTACACTCAAAAACATGTTCTCTTCCTGGTTCATAATCGTATACAAAAACCTTACACATTATCTTAAATTGTCTAAAAAAACAACCCTTGTATGTAGGCAAAAAAGTCGGCTTATTGTGTATAACATAACACACACACTGTCATATTATCTTATACAATGTTCCAAAACAAAAGTGTCAAAAGTAAAATTGATTCTATATATATATATATACGACTTGTGTCTGTTTGTCTGTGTTTCTGTGTGTGTGTGTGTGTGTGTGTGTGTGTGTGTGTGTGTGTGTGTGTGTGTGTGTGTGTGTGTTCGCGATGCACGGCCAAAGTTCTCGATGGATCTGCTTCAAATTTGGTGGGCATATTCAGGTAGACCCCGGACACAACCTGGTCGATGAGAATTTTCAACACGTGCTCTCAGCGCGCAGCGCTTAACCGATTTTGGTTTTTCTGTAGATCCACTACATCCATTCCCAGTAACTCTTCCTTATCATCTCCCTTCCTTCGTGTGGCGTCAATCCATATTCCCGTTACTATTTTTAGAAGGTCACTGTCCACAACGCTTTCATCCATATTCCCGTTACTATTTTTAGAAGGTCACTGTCCACAACGCTTTCATCCCGGCGAAGCCGGGTATTCCTCTACTTTTTCCCGGCGAAGCCGGCGTACGGTGCGCCACTCACCCGCCGGGTATCCGGCGAAGCCGGGTATTCGGCTCTACTTCTTAGCCGGTTACCCGGCGAAGCGGGTATTCATCTAGTGTGCTAATATATTTGTCTAACAAATATCGTTTTCGCAAATCTCCTTTGAAAACTAAACATAATTATAGGTACAACCTTTGCGTATTTACATGTATACATATAAAACAAAAAGGCATTTGATATTACAAATCGAAAACTGTACAACTTTAAAAATATTAATCTCTACCAAACACTTTATTTTTTTCATTTTGACTGAGCATTCTTTGGTTCACACCGGTGTCACGAACTAAAAACTCTGCCTGAACAATCTTTCTCATTGCGGTCAATGCGCATGCGCTAACATGGGGAGATTAATCAGGTCGTGAACCACCTAACCATACCCCTTACCCTAACCCTTACCCTAATCCTAACCCTAATCCTTACCCTAACCCTAACCCATGGTTCGTTCGGTCAAAGGGTCGCATTTTTTAAGTCCAAAATTAGCGCATGCGCATTGACCGCAATGAGAAGGATTGTTCAGCAGAGGTTTCAGTTCGTGACACCGGACTATGGACTTGCCTTTCACCTTCGTATATAGAAAATCCGTTTAGGAAACTGCTATTCACTATAAAAAAAATACAATTCAAATAAAAGAAAATGTTTTTGTTTTTTTTAGCATTTATTACTTCTTGTTTTCCGATAGTATATAGTTGCATTGTATTTGATTGAAAATGAGCTTAACAAGGAATACAAATGTTCAATACAAACCGCGCTTACATTTTCGACTTCTTAAAACAACATTAACATGCACATTCTTAGGATAATTTACTTGTGTCACCTATCTCATTTTTTTGGGGGTAGCATCAATATGATGATGTCATTTGTGCGTATAATCTAACGTTTAGGAGGCACTCTCATGACGACAATTGTGACCCTCCACCACGAAATGAGTCGCTTGTCACCTTTGCATGATTTTCATATTTTTACATTTTCCTAAAGAGTTTTGTATGCTCTATCCAGTGGTGAAAACCGTTTTAGAAAAGAGCGAAAACTTTGAGTTATAAGCCTGTGACTAAGGTGACCCTCACGCTGTTACCAGACACTCCCCGGACTTATATTAAGCCTAGCGTAGAACCGCGCGAGGTGACATGCGAATCATTTCGTGGTGGAGGGTCACAATTGTCAAGGCATTTTCTTTATATTGTTACCAATCAATTTACGAGCTATGCTGATTGTATCTTAATTGGTACTTTAAAAACTTACTCGTTAATGAAACTGTCATTTAAGGTGATGCCTGATCGTGCACTTTCTATATTTATAAAAGAAGAACACGATGACAATAAAAAATAACTCACCAGAAAACAGCAACATGAACAAATCAACACGGGCTAGTTTCCACGTTCGTTTTCAGCAGCAAAAAAAACCCACACAACAAATAACTAAAACAAATATAGGCTTAGTAGACAGAGAAAGAAAAAACAAGTCACGTAAGGCGAAATTACTACATTTAGTCAAGCTGTGGAACTCACAGAATGAAACTGAACGCACTGTATTTTTTCACAATGATCGTAGTCCGCCGCACTATAATGTTATAGTAATTTCGCCTTACGCGACTTGTTAGTTTCTTGTTGTTTTTGTTATCTACTTAATTAGTTCCTACCACCTGCAATCCCTGGTTCCTTTTTTTTTAATACTAGAAGACTTATTTATTTGACATTACTGTATTTTTTGTGATTTTTAGATTTGAACAAAAATATAGTTATGTTGCTATTCATATGGACACGTGGAGGAATTCGGGGGTTGTAATTGGAAAATCTAAAACAGCCCTATTCCGGCGATCGGTCCATATTTCTACTGCAGTACGTAGTACAATAGAAATTATTTTTCTAACGACAAACAGTTCCGGTTTCATCTGCGTAGATGAGGTACACGCATATCTGGTCAGGTTTGCTTCTGTGGCTGGTCCACAGGCGAAGCAATTAGCAACATCTTTTAAGACGCATATGAAATACATTCTTTGTAAAAATCCACCTCTTGAACACGCAACAAACCTGGCAAAAATCCAGCACCTATTCTGGAGTCTGCGGGTGTTCTTCCCAACGTCTGGCACTGAATCAGCAAACTCTCTTTTCCCTAGGTTACAACCTCCATTGTATGCAAAACTGACATGAATTTATACATTTGCATTGGACTGAATTGTGGATAGACAAAACAAAGAGATTTTGAAAGACAGTGTTGCCTTCTGTGGTCGATGGTAAAGCACACTGAACACACCAGACACTCCTTGAGTGAGACGGTCCAGACTATATTTTTAGGAGGGAAAAGCCCATCCAAACAAGCACACTTGCAAAGTGTACATATTATGTAGTGCGAGTGTACCCCTTCAGAGCCGAGAAAGCCGGTGAAGGTCGGGTAACTAACTTCATGCATCATGTTTATGCGAAACGTTCTATGTA
>NW_027128623.1:0-2500 GCF_037325665.1 Littorina saxatilis
TTTACAGGCAGGCAGGGTGTGCCGAAGAAAATGTTTCATTTTTATGTAACATTTTAATGGACAATAAAGTGTTGTTATTGTTAGCTCACTATTAGACTGCTAGACTGCACCCCACCAGACTGCACAGGAAGACAATAAAACGGCATGCCTGCAGTCGTATTGTACGTTTGTTTTTACACCCCCGGTATAGGGGTGTGTATAGGATTCGGTCGATGTGTTTGTTTCTGTGTTTGTGTTCGCATATAGATCTCAAGAATGAACGGACCGATCGTCACCAAACTTGGTGAACAGGTTCTATACATTCCTGAGACGGTCCTTACAAAAATTGGGACCAGTCAAACACACGGTTAGGGAGTTATTGGTGGATTAAGATTCTACAAGGACTTATAGAGGGACATATTAATGGTCAAAGGGAAATAACCTTCTCAGTTGGTGGCAGTGAGAATGGTAAGGACGGGAGTGTTTTTCCTACCTCGGAGGAATTTCTTGTTATCTTCTGACTTGCACATATTCCCATACGCTAAGTTGGGGAAACTGGAAAATGTCAATTCAAATTCTAATGCACTGGGGGAAACACACCGGCATACTAAACAGTCATATTGTGCAAATTGCTTCGTCTAACAAACATACAAAGACAAATCTTGCGTGTATGGGTTTGTTTTTCACAACATTCTTCACGCACAAAACTCGTACGCGTTCGCGAAAGGTTCAGAAGTACGTCCTCATTTAAACTTCTTCAGAAAGCTGTGTTCTTTCTTGGGGGCGAGAAAGTAATAATGTTCGGTTTGACTGTCTCCCAGCCACAACGAGGCACGAAGCGAATGCGAGTACACCGGTACACACGTTCATAAATACGTGTACAGCTCTCATCCGTCACCCAAGGTATCACACGATGGCTGTTGAAGGGTATAAAACAAAGACAATACCCCGCCAGGAACTAGCTAACAGGGCAACAAACGTGTAAATACCTCTTCCCGCTCTCTCTCTCTCTCTCTCTCTCTCTCTCTCTCGCTGAGGGTATATTTGTTGCTACGGCTCATTGTAACTGTGTGGAATTTGGGTGTTGCACTCTCTCAAAGTGGTGACGGATTGGCTATTACCGGTGTGGTGTTTCGTGTATGTCATATGAATGTGTTTTGTCTTGTTTTCAGTTTTGTTTTGTTTTGTGTGTGCCTCACCGTTTGTGTGTGTGTGTGTGTGTGTGTGTGTGAGTGTGTGAGTGTGTGTGTGTGTGTGTGTGTGTGTGTGTGCGTGCGTGCGTGCGAGCTTGCGTCAGTGCGTCAGTGCGTGCGAGCTTGCGTACGTGCGTTCGTGTGTGCGTGCTTGCGCGCGTGTGTGTGTTAGTACAGGTATGTATGTGTACGTGCGTGCGTGGGTGCGCGCTAGCATGCGTGCGTGCGTGCGTGCGTATGTGTGTGTGTAAGTATGTATGTGTGTGTACGTGAGTCCGTGCGTGCGGGTGTGCGGCGTGCGTGGGTGCGCGCTAGCATGCGTGCGGGAGTGCTTGTGTGCGTGCGTGCAAGCGTGCGTGCACGTGCGTGCGTGTGTGTGTTAACTCTGCCAGGCCGCGGGTGCAAAGGTGCATACTTACAACACATTTCCTCGTGACCTTCAAAAGCCATCACATAACTGTGAATCACATTAACCAGATTGACGCCGCTTTCAATCCCCGCTTTCGTCACTTTGCCATGCTTTCCGAATGCATCGCACACCCATCCACGCGCACACAGACTGCCGCAAAAACAACAGTGGAAGTATGTATGCACGTGCTCTTTCATTCACGTGCACAATGCAAACAACACTGCAGTCTATGCATTCTGCCTCTCCTCTCAATGAACACATGCAAGGTTGTGGCTTTTTACTCGTTTACACCTTTTTTTGTATTTTTTGGTAGCAGTGTTTCTTGCCCAAAACAAAAAAAAAGCACAACAAAGAGGTGGAAATACGAGCCATGTATACACACACAGGCGAGCGCATTATCAAACAGGCACAGACAGACAGACAGACAGACAGACAGACTAACAGACAGACAGACAGACAGACAGACAGACAGACAGACGGCCGCACGCGCGCACGCACGCACATCGCCCAAACACGGAAAACATAATTATTATACATGTATATTTAGTATGTATTGACAAATAACTAATGTAATTAACATTAATGAACTAAAACGAATGTGTATGCAAACTCATAACTTAATAGCGTATTAGAATATATGGAGAGTAATTAATAAATGAAAACATTTATTATAAATGAAATGAAATGAGAGAGAGAGAGAGAGAGAGAGAGAGAGAGAGGGAGAGAGAGAGAGAGAGAGAGAGAGAGGGAGAGAGAGAGACAGACAGACAGAGAGAGCGAGAGACAGACAGACAGACAGACAGACAGACACAGAGCGATAAAAAAAACCATAAAAAACACCATAAACCACCTTTCTGTCAACAACAGCTTCCTTTACATTTTAGTTTCTTTCGTCACAGTTGGGTATTCAGACAGAGGT
>NW_027128623.1:7500-36172 GCF_037325665.1 Littorina saxatilis
GAGAGAGAGAGAGAGAGAGAGAGAGAGAGAGAGAGAGAGAGAGAGAGAGAGAGAAAGAGAAAGACAGACACCCAAACACAGACAGACAGAGACAGACAAAAAGAGACAAACACCGACAAACATCGACAAACAGACAAAAAAGCAGGTGGACGACAAAAGAATAGGCTGCGTTTAAAAAAAAAGGATTCCGAAACACCCCCGCACCTTCTACCCTTCCACCCGCCTCGACTAGCTCCCATCCATAACCGCTGTCCTCATAATAGCTGTCTCCTAATTCGGGGTAGAAATGGGGGAAGGGTGGCCAGCCATACTTAGCGCTGCAAGGGGTCCCCCATTAATTGGACAGCAACCTCCCCACGGCATACCAGTCCAATGCACGACCATTTTCTTGAATGGGTTTTTATATTTAGTCAAGTTTTGACTAAATATTTTAACATCGAGGGGGAATCGAAACGAGGGTATGGTGTATGTGCGTGCGTGTGTGTGTGTGTGTGTGTGTGTAGAGCGATTCAGACTAAACTACTGGACCGATCTTTATGAAATTTGACATGAGAGTTCCTGGGTATGAAATCCCCGAACGTTTTTTTTCCTTTTTTTGATAAATGTCTTTGATGACGTCATATCCGGCTTTTCGTGAAAGTTGAGGCGGCACTGTCACGCCCTCATTTTTCAACCAAATTGGTTGAAATTTTGGTCAAGTAATCTTCGACGAAGCCCGGGGTTCGGTATTGCATTTCAGCTTGGTGGCTTAAAAATTAATTAATGACTTTGGTCATTAAAAATCGGAAAATTGTAAAAAAAAATAAAAATTTATAAAACGATCCAAATTTACGTTTATCTTATTCTCCATCATTTGCTGATTCCAAAAACATATAAATATGTTATATTCGGATTAAAAACAAGCTCTGAAAATTAAATATATAAAAATTATTATCAAAATTAAATTGTCCAAATCAATTTAAAAACACTTTCATCTTATTCCTTGTCGGTTCCTGATTCCAAAAACATATAGATATGATATGTTTGGATTAAAAACACGCTCAGAAAGTTAAAACAAAGAGAGGTACAGAAAAGCGTGCTATCCTTCTTAGCGCAACTACTACCCCGCTCTTCTTGTCAATTTCACTGCCTATGCCGTGAGCGGTGGACTACGAGTATACGGTCTTGCTGCGTTGCATTGCGTTCAGTTTCATTCTGTGAGTTCGACAGCTACTTGACTAAATATTGTATTTTCGCCTTACGCGACTTGTTCTTTCTTCCTTTAAAGGCACGGTCCCTGACGTCAAAATAGTTCTCCTCACTGTCTAAGACAATGCGATGCGACTTCGCACTGGGCATAACCGCCTAAATGCACACATGTCCCAAAAGATGAAGCTGGTCCCCTCCCTATAGGTCCAATTCATTCTTCTTACTCGGCGTGACGTTATCAAATGGATCGGCTAGCTTTAGCTCTAAGGGGCACAACTCCGCTCATACTCTCTTCGCGCCGCCATATTGGATGCCGTCTTTGTTAGTTTTCTTCATTGCACTCTTGTTCTTTTTGCGTATTTCACTGTGTATGCAGACAAAATGAAGAAAACTGTGCATGCATGAGTCCAAAGGGGATCTGCCTTTTTAACACAACAGCACAACATAAAAAGTAAAGCAAGAATACATTATTATATTCATTTATTTATTCTTTATCTCAAATTACCATGCAGACAGTGCACCAAAATTCACAAGATAAAGCTCTCAAGACAGGCAAATGAGGTACAATGCAGCTCAGGTAACTACTGCAAAGTATAATTTTCAAAGCATCCTATCACAGTGTTCACTCTAAAGGCACAACCGATGGACAATTGTTGATTAGCGCACTGCACACAGCAAAAAATAACCAGTTATAATCGTCTTCTCCGCTCAGTAACTTCCTTCCAGTTGTCACCCTGATGGTAAACAACTTTAGGGATCCTAAAGTGTGCCTGCTGATTGCAGTTTTTGGCCACACAACGTGTCATTTTCACTTTTGTCGAGTCGCCACCAAACGCTCAAGCACTGTCAGAGATCGTGCAAGGCATCCAACATGGCGGCGGATGACCAATTCCAGAGAGTTACGACCCGTGATTCTCATACCGTGCGCGCCGAGTAGAAATGCTGTTGTTAACTTGAGTTTCTGCAATGGGCCTATACGTGCAGCTGTGGACTTAGAGGACCAGACCACTGAACACATCCTCCAGCGATGCACCATCCTTGAGAGTCTGAGGAAAACCGTGTGGCCAACTGCAGTCTCCCTCCACTGCAAGCTGTACGGGGGGAAAAGGAAGACCTGGAGAAGACGGCATCATTCGTCTCGCTGTCCGGGCTGACAGTATAACTAGTGTGATCGACAAGAAGAAAAGAAGACTGTCTAAGACCTGCCCACACTTTCACGTTAGAGATGAGAGGGCGGAATTAAGCGACCCAAATTTCCCAGTATTGGTGTGACAGGGGAGGCTACCGCTCCTTTCACAGCAGACTCTGCCCCCGAGTTGTTGGCCTTTAAAAGTCAACACCAGTGGATTGTAGAATTCTGTTTGTGATGGGGTCTGGTGGTTTCCGATTGTCTCGTCTGTCAAAACATGTCATGTCATGTCATGTCATGTCACACTCAGCACGAGTAATTCACTGCAGTTGCTGGCCCGTAGAGTGCGTTCTTTCACAAGCAAACATGCTGATTACATAGCGACTGCTTTAACGCACCTCGAGCTTACATAGCCAAGTCAGTGCTCAAATAGCGATTTTCTCCCGAATTCCTGAGGGTAAAGGGGGACAATCACATTTTCGTTGTGTCTTAAACACACGACACAGCTCCCTCTGCTCTTGGCGTGGGTCCAGAAAGGGGGCTAGCTGCCCTTGGTGGCGTTCCCACTCGCCCTGCAGGAGTCCTCGTGTTTCTCGGGAGAGAAGTGAAAGTCGCTAGAGGGGTGAGCTTCAGCTCACTCTTTGTCTAGGGACGCTTTTGTTACCCTGCTTTTATATATCCTGCCTTTTTAACCCTGAGCTGTTTGGCTTGTTTTTTCTTGGTGACCGTACCGTACCTTGTAAGTGATGAGCCAAGTTGCTAAACACAAACTGCCAAACACCACCTTTGCTGATAGGCGGGAAACGTTCATCTGGGTAGATAACTACCTTCCAACGGACACCACTGCTCTGAGGGAGCAAGATTGGTCCCTTAATATGGACCAAACAGCAAGCGGTTCTGACCGCGCCCCAGATATTCCCATGGAATCACTGAATGAGACTGACCGGGCCAGCCGGACTGGTCAGTCCCCAAAATCCAAACAGCTTAATAAAGCAATCACCAATGAGAAAACCAGCATATCTTCTCCTTTCAAGAGAAAGAGATTGCGGGAGGACGACCCTGAGGGGGGGCAGAGCTCTCCGGAATCTCTTCTCTTCCGGGATAGCCCCCCACGCTCTCAGATTACTGATCATTTTGAGGAAGACTTCACCGAAGTCAATCGTAAGAAGCCCAAAAAGAAAAAGAAGCAAAAGGTCCTCTGCGAGGGTCCCCCTCTTCAGGGAAACACAAGTATTTCCCATGCAACATCTGCCCGGGGGGTCGACACCTCCCAACCCCTAACTGAATCACAAGAAAACCAGACAACTCAACAGCCACTACCACCTGCCAATACACACACACACACAAAACAAAGACCCCGAAGAAAACTTCTTTACCAACCCAAGCAACCTCCTCCCTCCTTCTTAGAGTTCCCCGTGGTGGTGCAGGACCTGAAGGAGGGCCCTGCAACATTGCAGGGACTCGGCCTCAGGAGGAAAAAAACTTTTGACCTTGCCATCGGCGAGGTCAAAGAAATACGCATGCTGGCAGCTGGGAGCGTCCTGGTAGGGTGCTCCTCAGCATCACAACAAAACAAGCTATTGAGGCTGGACTCGATCGGCGGCATCAAAGTGAAATGCCACCGTCCGGAGGTAACAACCGAAGGTGTCATTAAACGCATACCCACAATACATTCAGGAACAGACCTGTCTGAGATGGCAGTGGGCGTGCGCGTCCGGATGGAGGATGGGAGTCTTGTAGAAAAGGGCCCCTCCTCGGTTCGATCTTTTCGCCGTCTTCTCCTTAGGGATGGGAAACCGTCTCAGGCGGTCCGTGTCACGTTTACAACGGCAATTCTTCCAGACAGCGTCGTTCTGGAGAGTGAGGTGTACGGCGTCGAACCCTACACTCCTCCAGTGCGGCGCTGTACGAAGTGCCAGAGACTATCGCACCTAAAACAACAATGCAAATCAAAAGTGCAGATCTGCCCCCGATGTGGCTCCAAGGGCCACGACGGAGCGACGTGCACCAAGGCCAAACATTGCGTAAACTGCAAGGGCGAGCATTCCGCCGCTTATCTTGGATGCCCGGAAATGAGACTGAGGCTGCAGGCCAATAAGATCAGGTCAGCAGCATACATACCATATTCTGAGGCCCTGGATCGGGCGCGGCGCGAGCTCGCCAAACAACAAAATAAAACAGCGACTGCCCCAGCGGAAATGAGGGACTCCTTCTGGCGTCCCCCTCCGCAACCGATCCGGCGGACCTCAACCCCCCGGTCCGGGTACTCTTTGGCTGTCCAGAGACCCCCCCTGGGTGGGCAAGTAAATAAAATACAAGAAATCAAAAACAAAATGACCGAACATGACAATACATTCCTTCCAGCGGGCAGTTCTGCTGCAACCGCGAAGCACCAAACAACTTCGCAAAATCCAAATCCTGGCCCCCAGGCGCCCTGTAAGTCTCAGACGGCTCGGGCAGAGGCGCCGCTTCATGGGACCCCCGGGTTAAAGGCCTCCCTCCTACGCAAAGCCCAGAACAGGAAGGAGGACTCGAAAGAAGAGCAGCTCTTCGAGAGGTTGATGGGGAGAATGGAGGAGGGATTGGCCCAGAGATTCAGAGAATACAAACTTAAAACTGAACAGGAAATAAAGCAGCAGATGAGGGAGGAGCAGGAGAAGGCAGAGCTTGAGCTAGCCGACGCTGCACTAGATAAGCTAAAAACAGGAGAGCAATATGCAAATTTAAATGAACAACAAAGAGGCCTTCAAGGTTTCATCGAGCAGTGCCTCGGCTTCATGGTTAAGGCCAGACAGATGCAGAGTCCTCTCGACCTGATCGACTCCCTCTCAGCTACATACACACAACTCTCCAACACCAAGGTTGAACGCTTCATTCCGGGCGGCGCCACTCTGGCGCTGGGCGCTCTTGCTGGTGCCAAGCAGTTGTCCGTGACGGATATGGAAGCTGTTAAAACCACTTTTTAACCTATTTTAAATCTGCCCTTTAACTTACCTTCTTTGTGCGTGTTAAAATGGCTGAACAAGGTGAAAGCGGTCACGGATTTATCATATTACAGTGGAACTGTCGCTCTATCAACTCTAACTTCTCTCAGCTATATAATTATATATCAAATCACTCTGCTGACATCTTAGTTATCCAGTCAGTCAAGAGAAAACGCTCCCTACTGCCTTCTATAGATGGTTTTGACTTCCCTCCCATAGTAGAGCAAAAGGGCTCAGGGCAACTCATTCAAACAGCTATTTATCTAAAGTCTTCCTTAAATTACAAACCCTTTGCACCTCTCATCCCTAGTTCAGAAAATCTCAGTACATGTGCTGTTGAAATCGAAATAAAAGGATCCAAAAACCTCAACATAGTTAACATATATTACCCCCACGGGTGTAATAAAAAAGGAACTACCGACTGGCTAAAATCCCTGGATCATGGCAGGGCACACTGGTGCGTGATGGGTGATTTTAATAATCACCACCCTCTGTGGGACTCTGCTAACCCTAGATACAAACATGCCAATAGCAACCTTGCTGACGTCATTTTGGAAACTGACTTTTGTATACTAAACGATGGCTCGGCAACCAGACTTCCAGACAGAGCTGACCATTCCCCGTCAGCAATCGATCTCTCCCTTTGCTCAAATGCCATAGTCACTGACATCGACTGGAACGTTTTCCCGGACGCCCTCGGCTCCGATCACTTACCCATTGTTCTTACCTTCCGCCACTTCGCCCCTAATCGCAATAACTCGGAGGTCAGAAAAAAGTACAATTACAAACAGGCAAATTGGGACAGCTTCCGTGCGGAGCTCGAGGGTGTCAGGGAGGAAACTCTCCTTACGGATGACATCGAAGCCTCTTACAATAACATACGTCAATGTATACTCACTGCTGCCAATAATCACATTCCGCTTAAATCAGTAAATCCTAACTGTAAGGCCAAAAGGAATGAGTGGTGGAATGCAGACTGTGATGAAGCCTTGGCAAACAAGCGATATCACATTAGGACATATCTCAGGCACTGCTCAGACGCTAACTTCACGAATATGAAGTCAGCTGAAATACAATTTAACCAGATCACCGCTGAGGCTAAACTTCAAAACTGGGAAAACTTTGTCCACAAAGAAACTAAAGATTACAAAGACTGTGGCAAAATCTGGAAGAAAATCCGCAGATTTAAATGTAGATACAGAACTAAAGAAAAGCCACTACTATCGGGTGATAAAATGACCACAACTGACTCTGAAAAGGCAAACCTATTAGCAGATACCTTTGCCAAAAATAGTCAATCAAAATCCCTAGATACTGAACGACTCAATTATAGGTTAGATCAGGAGAAGGGTTTCACATACCCCCCAGATGACAACCAGTTGCCTATAAACTGCATGTTTAAGGCAAAAGAAGTCCAAAACGCCATCTCTTCTGTGAAAGACCCAAAAAAATCCACAGGTTTAGACCCAATATCATATCACATGATAAAACATCTACCACCTAACTTTGTTAAGTTGCTCACTCAGTTTTTCAACCTATGCTGGTTAAAGGATACTATCCCCGCAGCGTGGTCAGACTCACAAGTAGTAGCAGTATTGAAGAGCGGAAAACCGGGCAATCTACCTGGCAGTTACCGCCCCATATCACTAACCCCCCACCTCAGCAAGATCTTTGAGCGTGTGGTGAACCAGAGGCTGGAGTTCCACCTCAATAAACACAATATCATTCCTACATGCCAGGCAGGTTTTAGGCAAGGTCGTTCGTGTGCGGACCACATTGTGCACGTCACTGAAAAAATCAAAAAGACCTTGGCACATAGTAATAATTCTCTTCTTGGAACCTTCTTTGATATTAAATCTGCGTACGACAGCGTCTGGCATGCTCGTCTACTTCTAAAACTCGGCAGAATCGGTGTCTCTGGCCACATGTACCAATTCATCAAAAACTTCATCAGCAATCGCAAGATGTCTGTCCGGGTGGGCTCTTCGGTGTCCGAAACCCATGCGCTGGACATGGGGGTTCCCCAGGGCAGTATCATCGCGCCAAACTTATTCAGCATCATGCTCTATGACATTACTTCTGTTAAGGTTGACGGTGCCAGTGTACTTCTGTATGCGGACGACCTCGCCTTAATAGACACTAATAGACCACGCCATAACAGAGTTACCAACACTGTTGACTTATCTTCTTACCAAACTAAAATCGACAACCTCTGTCAATATATGTACACCAACGGCTTCCAACTAGCCTCAAATAAAACAGTCTTTCTTGTTGTCTCCCGTAGACAACTGTACAGGAACTGCAGTATAAAGATAGGTTGTGATATTATCAAACCGAGCTCAGAAGTTAAGTTCCTCGGCGTTATCATCGATACCCGACTTAACTGGACCAGTCATATCGAACATCTGATCAATAAGGCCAACAAGGATCTTTATATCATACGCTACCTGGCGTCCCAATCCTGGGCCAGAGGGCGTAAGTGTGTCACAGAGGTAGTGCGGGCATTAATTCGCTCCCGCCTCCTTTACGGGTGCGAAGCTTATTTCGCGACGCGCCCGGCGCTCATGAAAAAACTGGCTATTATAGAGTGCAGGGCGCTCAAAATAGCTCTGGGACTCTCCCAACAAGCGAGTAAGAGTCGAGTCTACAGCGAGTGTGGGTGGCTGCCCCTTGTGGATGAGATAAAACTCCGTTCAGCTCAGTATGCTGTCAGAGCCCACGCGGTAGAGAACTCTGCCTGCGAGGTCCTGACTGACTTTTTTCCTCAGCACCAAAATTATGAGGCCAACACCAAACATAGCACTCAACTCTTGGCCAAAACGCTACCCTTATCCGACACAGTAAACCGCATTCTAGCCGATAGCGGGGTGAAGGTCAGTGAGCTGGCCAGGGTCCCCCCGCCCTCCTACCCGCCTTGGCTTGAGGAAACCCCTACTATCATATACGACAGTGAAGATAATACTACCAAAAAAGATAACCCCGTCTACCTAGCTACAGTTACAAAAGAAACCCTAAACTACAAATTCTCGGAGCATTTAAAAGTCTTTACTGACGGATCCAAATTTGCAGACGGCAGCGTTGGCTGCGCCTTTGTGATCCCAGATCTCAAAATCTCAAGGAAATATACTCTTAATAAAGACATCTCCATATTCTCAGCCGAGCTATTTGCCTTGCTCATGGCATGCACTTTTATAAATGACCTCCCAGTCACACCGCGTGCGGTAGTTTTCTGCTCTGACTCGCGCTCTTCATTACAAGCTCTGCATCGAAACACATCAAATCGGGCAGAGCTACAAAGAGAAATCCTCTTTATATGTCACCAGTTAATCTCATCCGGCACATCCGTATCATTTCTCTGGGTCCCCTCTCACGTAGGGGTCCGGGGAAATGAACTGGCGGATGTCGCTGCCAAAGAAGCGGCAGAATCTAGCCCAGCTAACACTAACATCGGCTACTCAGTAACCGAGTTCTACAGTAAAATCCGTAAACTCATTCGAAGTCAGTACGTAACATCTCTGTCCTATCAACCCATTGATATGAACGATCTACACCCCGATCTCCCAACAAACCTCCTCACTATCTTCAGACGCCTCCGTGCCGGCGGCTGCCGCTTCCATATCTTTAACAAGTCCTGCCATTGTGGAGAACCCTATTCATTTCAACACATTTTCGCTCCATGCGCTACAAATAAAATTACCTTTAAAACCTTATATGACCATATGCAGCTCCATGGTCTGAGTCCCCAGGATTATCTGCGCAGTAGCAGTTCTCTAGGCTGGTCACACAGCTTGCTGCTGTGCCGACTGGTCAGGGACTCGGACATGGGGCTGTGGGTATAACTAAGCCCAGATTATCACATCAGCGTGTTTCAGTTTGAGGTCGAGTGGCTCCCGCCATCCCTCCTGATTCCAGCGACTACCTTCTAGACAACATATCCTCACCCAAGGCCCACTAGTCGCCAAACTGTACATATTGTTTTTATTACCACGGCCTTCGTGGCTTACATCTTAATCCTTTTATTTGTAAAAAGTTTTGAGATTTATTGTTCGTGTTCCTCTTACTTGCTCATCTATTTGGTTTTATTGGTGATCCTGAAAGGTTCCACTTTTTAACTCGATTTGAAATTAAAAAAAAATAATATTACAAGCCCGTTATTCAAGATATAGAATACAGACTTATAATTCTTACCAAGAAACATCTTAACTACTTTTCATTTTAACAAATTCCACAGAGCATTATCAACTCAACCCCACCCCCTGCCCTCCTCTCCTTATTTTTTGTTTCTTTCTTTCCTCTTTTTGAAAGCGGACAAACACTCAAGTCCTTAATGGCTCAAAACCGTAGGACTTTTAATATTAATTTTAACTTGTCTGTATGTTCATGGAAACCTTCGGGTTTGCATAACAGTTTTTATAGGGCTAAGAAATTAGCCCTAACATTTTCAATCCTGTTTGATTGCACTTCGCTTCCCGAGGTGATCGTAGTGTTTCGGCACTCGGTTACATTGGAATAATAAAGGAGATGAGATGAGATGAGATGAGATGAGATGAGATGATTCCACGACAGCGACACAAACAAAAACTCAACAGGCTGCCTGCTTCCTTTAAATGTATTGTGTTGTCAATAACAACCGTTCCCTTTCTTGTTTTTTAATTCTGAATTCTGGAACGTTGGCAGTCTCTTTGTTTTTGGATTTGCTTCCTTTGGCTTAAACAGTATTTAATTCAGATGCATTTTAACAAAGCCATGGAGTTTATGCTATAATAAAGGAGCACAACAAGTTTAAACTTCCAAACTGTTTCCTTTCCAGATTGGGCTTTTTGAATAAATCGATTTCACAGATTGGGCTTTTTGAATAAATCGATGTCACATATTGGGCTTTTCGAATAAATCGATGTCACCGATTGGGCTTTTTGAATAAATTGATATCACAGATTGGGCTTTTTGAATCAATCGATGTCACAGATTGGGCTTTTTGAATAAATTAATATCACAGATTGGGCTTTTTGAATAAATCGATGTCACAGCTTGGGCTTTTTGAATAAATCGATTTCACAGATTGGGCTTTTTGAATAAATCGATTTCACAGATTGGGCTTTTTGAATAAATCGATGTCACAGATTGGGCTTTTTGAATAAATCGATGTCACCGATTGGGCTTTTTGAATAAATTGATATCACAGATTGGGCTTTTTGAATAAATCGATTTCACAGATTGGGCTTTTTGAATAAATCGATGTCACATATTGGGCTTTTCGAATAAATCGATGTCACCGATTGAGCTTTTTGAATAAATTGATATCACAGATAGGGCTTTTTGAATAAATCGATGTCACAGATAGCTACTGGTGTCAATCTGCGAAACTCATCCAACGATTCCAACCGTGTACAGGAGGCCGTCAGGCTGTGGATTTCTCGTGTATGTCCAAGTATAAAGAGGTGGCCATTCCATGTCGAAGTCTGCTCAAGATCTGAGATAGTGAACCGGATCGTGAATACGGGATGGACAGTGCCTTTAATCCCTCGCCCACAATTTTACTTTTGTTCTGATTTCTGTTGTTTGAAAGATTTTTTTTGGTCGTCCCTTTCCTATATTCTTACCCTCTACAACGTTGTAATTTTCCTCTGCGATCAGCCTTCTCTCTCCCCTTTGGCGCAGTTCTCTCCCTTTGCTCCGACAGTAACCGCGCCAATGTCTTCTTTTGAATTCCTGAACTTTTTTTTTCTCTCTCTCTGTCATTCTTCTCTGAGCTCTCTCACAATTTTTTCCCTCTCTGTCTCTCTCTCTGTTCTATCTGTAGTCTCGTCTTATCTTCCTGTGGTGCAGTATTCTGTGTGAGCGGCAGAGTATGAATAATTCCCGACAGGGGGAGCACCTGAGGCTGTGAACGACAAACTTTTAACTACGACACACTGGGCCTGCCGTACAAAAGGTCCTCCATTTGGCTCCTATGGCAGGCCAAACAGGTCAAATGTACCAGAAGCCTGCGGCATTATTGTTCATGAGTCAGAAAATATGCATGAAACGGCCTACAGAGTGAGAGGAGCCTGAGAGAAGTGGAGAGACAGACAGACAGAGTAAGAAGAACAGACGTACATACAGACACGCAGAGATAGACACAGGGAGAGACAGAGCAAACATGCAGACAGATGAATAGAGCACGATTTACTGACAGACACACAGAGACAGACAGACGGACACCGCAGACACAAGATCAAAATGGTGGAACGTCACTGAGGCGTATGTATGGAGAGACAATGCAGGTAGACTAAAACAGATCAACAGACTGGAAAAGAGAAGAGATCATTGAAAGTGACAAAACAGCACGAGAGAGAAAGACAACAAAATGAAGGCGAAAGAGAGACAGACAGACAGGTAGACAGACAGACAGGTAGACAGACAGTTAAACAGTCGGACAGACATAAAGACAGAAACATACAAAGAAGAAAAGACAGAAAAAAACCTCAAAGAGAACAGAGAGAAGAGCAAAGTACATGGGAAGGAGAAACATACAGGCAGACAGACAGACAGACTGACAGACAGACAGACAGACAGACAGACCAGAGGAATGAGAAAAAATAGAGAATAAAGCAAAAAGGGAGAGAAAGCTGTAAGAGGGCAGAGAAAGGTATTCAGAAGCGGTGTTCAAACAAGCGTGACGATGACCCCAGCCGGATCCAGGGGCTGAGACGGCGAAGTCAGAACGCAGCAGGGAGCAGTCATTTATCACTGACGCCAAACTTTGCCTTTTGGCACACGGAATTCTCCCTTGCCCAAGCGCGACGTGCCAGCCGCTCAAAGGAAAAAGAGAAGAAGGGGAAGATAAAAAAAAATTTAAAAAAATATAAAAAAAATAAAAAAGCCCCCTCCCCCCAAAAAAATCTCTTTTTACATTTAGTCAAGTTTTGACTAAATGTTTTAACGTAGAGGGGGGAATCGAGACGAGGGTCGTGGTGCAGTGGTGTATGTGTGTGTGTGAGTGTGTGTGTGTGTGTGTGTGTGTGTGTGTGTGTGTGTGTGTGTGTGGAGCGATTCAGAGTAAACTACTGGACCGATCTTTATGAAATTTTACATGAGAGTTCCTGGGTATGATATCCCCAGACATTTTTTTTCATTTTTTTGATAAATGTCTTTGATGACGTCATATCCGGCTTTTCGTGAAAGTTGAGGCGGCACTGTCACGCTCTCATTTTTCAACCAAATTAATTGACATTTTGGTCAAGTAATCTTCGACGAAGCCCGGACTTTAGTATTGCATTTCAGCTTGGAGGCTTAAAATTTAATTAATGAGTTTGCTCATTAAAGTTGTCATTAAAATCGCTTTTTCGCAAACAGATTTAAAATTGATTGCATCGTATTCTTCATCACATTCTGAATCTAAAAATATATACATATGTCATGTTTACTCTTAAAATGTGATCACAATTAACAAAAATAGAATAATTAGTCTTACGATTAAAATGTAAGAAATCGATCCAAAAATGATGTCATCCTATTTGTGATCATTTCCTGATTCCAAAACATAGATATGATAGGTTGTATTCAAAACAAGCTCAGAAAGTTAACAAGAATACAGAAAAGCGCGCTTTCCTGCTTAGCACAATACGCTACCGCACTAATCTGGCGTGTCAATATCACTACGTTTTGCACGTGGAAGGTGAGCGATTTCCTTCACGCGGGGATTGACGAAGCTGTACTGTCTTAGTGAATAAATGCAGTGCGTTCAGTTTCATCCCGTGAGTTCGACAGTTTGACTAAAAATTTAATGTAGTAATTTCGCCGTACGCGACTTTTTTCTGTTTCCATTCATTCTTTCTTTAACTTCATCTTTCAGTACTCAAAGGCCTGACTTTTTTTTTACAACTCCTTTATCGCTCCTCTTCTACCCCCAAAATCACCCACCACACCATCCTCACCCGTTTATCCCAAATATACCCCTCCCCAACCCCAAACTGCCCTTCACCCGACATAGTACTTTTTTGTGCTCGTAATGGTAAACTTTAAATCTTCAAATCCTTTTGCATCCATCCTTTATACGTTGTATACATATATATATATATATATATATATGAATTGAATAATCATGGCTGGGAACGCAGAAGAAGAAGAATTGAATAGTCTTCCTTCAGTTTCTATCACCCCACCACCCCCACCCCCCCCCCCCCCCCCACCCTTACTCTTTTATTCTCACTCTTCCCCTCACTCGACATAGTACTTATTTTTTGCTCGTAGTGACATCCTTAAACTGTTCGATGAAGAAAGAGAGAATGCTTACTGTCCTACAGGCTAAATATTTCGCCTCTTAAGGACAAGATATGGGTTATATGATAATTCGAGTTTTACGCCCTCGCGGCTTTTGATGAGATACACAAGTGTTTGCGTGTTTAGGTGGTATCAGACCAGTTCTCCAACTCATCGTTGAGCATTTTACAGACTGACAACAAATTACGACTGATTGCATTGTCAAATTATCTGTTCTACGCGTTTAGACAAAGAGAAAATCAATTGTGAAATAGACTGGTGTGATCGTACAACCCAAAATCCTTGTCTTCATCTTACTGTATTTTTTTTCTGTTTTTACTTCCTGTTCTATGTGTTAATTTTAAGTTGCCTTGCTTCCGGACGGTCAAGTCCACTTTGTTCACCTGCAAATTATGTTCTCCCCCTTGTACATACACATTGTGTTTGATGCAATAAAAATTCGCCTTCGCCTTCTCTCTCTCTCTCTCTCTCTCTCTCTCTCTCTCTCTCTCTCTCTTTCTCTCTCTCTCTCTCTCTCTCTCTCTCTCTCTCCTCTCTCTCTCTCTCCTTCTCGCCCCCCCTCTCTCTCTCTCTCCCTCTCTCCCTCCTCCCTCTCTCTCCCTCCTCTCTCTCTCTCTCCCCCCCTTTCTTTCTCCCATTCCCTCTCTCCTCCCCCCTCCCCCCAGTAACGCCTACCCCGCACATTTTTCTCTCAAAATTCCTACACTCATCTGCCCACCACCCCCACCCCCTTCCCCGCTACCCTTTACCCCTCCGTTTTCTCTCCCCGTCTCACTCTGTCCTCAAAAGCGACATGAATAAAAAGAGGGCGGGGGCAAAAGAAAGGTGCACCGGTGCCACGTCGGGTCACGTGACGGGGCCGACACAGTGGGACACTGCTCGTGCAACACGCCTGATTAGCGTCGTTAGGGTTTCACACGGACCGCTCCCAGCCATCCGGCGCTCACCACAAAGCCTTCAAAAAACTCAAAACTCTAACGTTTGAGGGGGGCGGGTAGCGTAGAGCATCGGTAGACCATCGGACTTGTGACCCTAGGGTCACTGGTTCGAATCCGGGACGGACACGGGGCTATTTCTGTGCAGACTCAAAGACGGTATCCATGGCCCACCCCCGTGTCACCTCAGCCTTCAAATCTCATCACTCAAAGCTTCAGGGAACCGGGGCGAAGATGCACGAGCCGAAAGTGGGTGCCACCCAACCGGGAGAAAAGAAACCTCGGGTTCTGATTCGTTGAAATCGCAACAAATCTCGATTTCAACCAATCCAACACCAACGGATACCGGCACGGTTGGCCTAGTGGTAAGGCGTCCGCCCCGTGATCGGGAGGTCGTGGGTTCGAACCCCGGCCGGGTCATACCTAAGACCTTTAAAATTGGCAATCTAGTGGCTGCTCCGCCTGGCGTCTGGCATTATGGGGTTAGTGCTAGGACTGGTTGGTCCGGTGTCAGAATAATGTGACTGGGTGAGACATGAAGCCTGTGCTGCGACTTCTGTCTTGTGTGTGGCGCACGTTCTATGTCAAAGCAGCACCGCCCTGATATGGCCCTTCGTGGTCGGCTGGGCGTTAAACAAACAAACAAACAAACAAACAAACCTCGGCCCGGGTAATTCAAGTGTTAGAGCATCGGACGTGTGATCCTAGGGTGGCGGGTTGGAATCCAGGCCGGGCCGGACACGGGTCAACGTAACATGCAGCCTGAGAGACGGTATCCATGTCCCACCCCGTGTCACCACAGTGGTACGTAAAAGACCTCGGTCTTTCTGCCATAAGTGCAGGTGGTTGATTACATATTGACATGCACAGTCACACACGTGTGTCTCATCTGATGTCGGGCTAACACCCGGGAACATGCCCCCCCCCTCCCCACCTAATGGTTTTACCGTGAGGGCGTAAAGCAACATTATCATCATTATCACCATTATCATCATTATCATCATGTAAAGTTCACACCTTGTTCATTTCAGACCAGACCTTCCTCCTTCCTTCATGCAGAACGTTTATATTCAGCCTCGTGAAAAGATTAGAACTTTAACAATAAATCGTCTCTGGTGAAAATGAAAGTACCAATTCCCCCGAAAGCGGAGTATGGCTGCCTAAATGGCGGGGTACAAACGATCATACACGTAAAAGCCGTGGAAGTTTCAGCCAATGAATGAGGAAGAAGAAGAAGAAATGACAAAGAAAGCGTCCCGAGAACGAAAATTATAGCGGAGACAATATCAACAGTGGACATTTGTTTTCCAGCTCACCGCGAGGTTGTGCATGACCGTGTTGTTATCGTAAATGATGATCAATCTCTTGGTATCGTAGATGATGATCAATCTCTTGGTATCGTAGATGATTATCAATCTCTTGGTATCGTAGATGATGATCAATCTCTTGGTATAGTAGTCGATGATCAATCTCTTGGTATCGTAGATGATGATCCATCTCTTGGTATCGTAGATGATGATCCATCTCTTGGTATCGTAGATGATTATCAAACTCTTGGTATCGTAGATGATGATCAAACTCTTGGTATCGTAGATGATGATCAATCTCTTGGTATCGTAGATGATGATCCATCTCTTGGTATCGTAGATGATGATCCATCTCTTGGTATCGTAGATGATGATCAATCTCTTGGTATAGTAGTCGATGATCAATCTCTTGGTATCGTAGATGATGATCAATCTCTTGGTATCGTAGATGATGATCAATCTCTTGGTATCGTAGATGATTATCAATCTCTTGGTATAGTAGATGATGATCCATCTCTTGGTATCGTAGATGATTATCAAACTCTTGGTATCGTAGATGATTATCCATCTCTTGGTATCGTAGATGATGATCCATCTCTTGGTATCGTAGATGATGATCCATCTCTTGGTATCGTAGATGATTATCAATCTCTTGGTATCGTAGATGATGATCAATCTCTTGGTATCGTAGATGATGATCAATCTCTTGGTATCGTAGATGATGATCAATCTCTTGGTATCATAGATGATGATCAATCTCTTGGTATCGTAGATGATGATCCATCTCTTGGAATCGTAGATGATGATCAATCTCTTGGTATCGTAGATGATGATCAATCTCTTGGTATCGTAGATGATGATCAATCTCTTGGTATCATAGATGATGATCAATCTCTTGGTATCGTAGATGATGATCAATCTCTTGGTATCGTAGATGATGATCAATCTCTTGGTATCGTAGATGATTATCAATCTCTTGGTATCGTAGATGATGATCCATCTCTTGGTATCGTAGATGATGATCAATCTCTTGGTATCGTAGATGATGATCAATCTCTTGGTATCGTAGATGATTATCAATCTCTTGGTATAGTAGTCGATGATCAATCTCTTGGTATCGTAGATGATGATCAATCTCTTGGTATCGTAGTCGATGATCAATCTCTTGGTATCGTAGATGATGATCAATCTCTTGGTATCGTAGATGATGATCAATCTCTTGGTATCGTAGATGATGATCAATCTCTTGGTATCGTAGATTATTATCAATCTCTTGGTATCGTAGATGATGATCAATCTCTTGGTATCGTAGTCGATGATCAATCTCTTGGTATCGTAGATGATGATCAATCTCTTGGTATCGTAGATGATGATCAATCTCTTGGTATCGTAGATGATGATCAATCTCTTGGTATCGTAGATGATGATCCATCTCTTGGTATCGTAGATGATTATCAATTTCTTGGTATCGTAGATGATGATCAATCTCTTGGTATCGTAGATGATGATCCATCTCTTGGTATCGTAGATGATGATCCATCTCTTGGTATCGTAGATGATGATCCATCTCTTGGTATCGTAGATGATTATCAATCTCTTGGTATCGTAGATGATGATCAATCTCTTGGTATCGTAGATGATGATCCATCTCTTGGTATCGTAGATGATGATCCATCTCTTGGTATCGTAGATGATTATCAATCTCTTGGTATCGTAGATGATGATCAATCTCTTGGTATCGTAAATGAGTATCAATCTCAGCCTTCGGACTTCACTTTTCGGCGACGTGTCTTCAGTGCTGTGCAGTGGTTGCACCTTTCAGGATCACCAAAAATCAGGTCTTAAACGGGAGGGGGTCTTAAACTGAAAGTAAATTGCCAGTTTATGAACACCAAGTCTGATAAAGCAAGATCTAAAAGAAAGGGGGGGGGGTGGTCTAAGATGGGCGGTAGGGGGGAAGGGGGTGCGTATTTTTGAAAGGGGGGTTCCACTGGGTTCTCAAAATGGCGGAGCTAAAGTGTAGTTCCACCGTTTCCCATTCCTCGCGTTGAGGAATCATCATAAAGACATCTTGTCCTCTGTCGTCGTCACATACCCCCCCCCTCCCCCTTTCCCCATTTTTTTAAAAACCTGTGAAACACCACCGGTCGACCCCCTGGACTCAAACTTTTTCAAACTCAGGTGTAACTCAGGTGGAAACTTCTTTTACTTCGCACCTCTCCTCTCTCCCCTGATCGGGTTTGTTCTGCCCCGCGAGCTCTCGGCGAAGTCTGGGCAATGAGGAAGGTCATGCGTATGATTCAACCACAGTGTGTGCTTTTCAAAACACCTCGTCTTGACTGACAGGTAAAAATATATGCGAGGGTTTCCTCCCTTTCAGAACTGCCAGTTTGGAAATGATCGGCCACATACGAGCAACCTTCGTCCAAAAAGAAAAGAAAGAGAGTTAGAAAGAAGAACAGAAAAGGGTAAAGATTCTACGATTCTACTACCGTTCGCCCCAACTGTTGGAAAAGATGAAGCTTTTGCCACTAACGCAAGCGAAAGAAAATGTCGCGGATATATTATAGAAGGGCGGGTTTGAACTCAAAGAGGAATTCTGTGTAGAATAATAGTGAGGAAAGAACTATATAACTGAAAATAATCGCTATCGGCAGCAACGGAGAAGAACAAGACGCGCAGAATGGAATTTGGCTTCGACTTTTGAAAGCGAAAACTGTGAATCGTTTTTGTGAAAAGAAGGGGTGAGAGAACGGGGTATTGCGTCAATGTGGCTAATACTTGGCCCCCCCCGCGTGAGAATCAATTAAAAACGCGAGTGCAATTTCTCAGCACGGGTGGGATGATCAGGAGGAATTTCATAGACTTTCTGCTTCACTTCCCGTTAAAGACGGTACTAGTTCAATGTCCTTCTGCCATCCTCGCTCCCCCCCCCCCCCCCCCTCTCCCTCTCTCTGTGTCTCTGTCTCTCTCTCTCCGTCTCTCTCACCCCCCCCCCCTCTCTCTCTCTTCCTCTCTCTCTCCCTCTCTTTCTCTCTCTCTCTCTCCCCCTCTCTCCCCTCTCTCTCCCCCTCTCCCCCTCTCTCGCGCTCTCTCTCTCTCTCTCTCTCTCTCTCTCTCTCTCTCTCTCTCTCTCTCTCTCTCTCTCTCTCTCTCTCTCTCTCTCTCTCTCTCTCTCTCTCTCTTCTTCTTCTTCACTTCTCTCCTTCATAACTATTGCCAAATCGACCCTATTAAACACTTCTTTGACACTAAGTATTGATCAACTTTAGAACATTTGGTGTCACTTTTTGAAGGAATGGAGTCAAACCTCGCTTTAAAAAAAGCACAGCAACGACAAATCGTGACTCCAAACACGAAAGAATGACGTGCTGACACAGAGGCACAGACTTAATTAAATGTTTATGCTCATGCAGCCTATATTCTTGTGAATTACTGGTTGTCAATCTCAATCAAATACCCTATATTCTTACTTCAACGTTCAAGTGGTTCAGAAGAATACTTGCGAACAGAAAAGAAGCTATTCTACTGCTACACCGAGTAGTAGTCAAATATCTTTGACAAGACCACAAATCGATGACGCCAGAGGCAATTAAAAACAAGCCACAGTTGACCAGGATATCAGAAACAAACTGAAGAGAACAGCCCCAAAACGTCTTGCATGTTTCTTGCTTTGTATTTCGTTTATTCAGAACGCCTTTTTAATACAGCAGTAAAATATATTTGACAAAACCATAAACCGAAAATGTTTGTGAAATAAATAATACGCCATGGTGTTTCTTCTTCTTCTTCTTCTTCTGCGTTCGTGGGCTGAAACTCCCACGTACACTCATGTTGTTTTTTTGCATGAGTGGAATTTTACGTGTATGACCGTTTTTTACCCCGCCATTTAGGCAGCCATACGCCGTTTTCGGAGGAAGCATGGTGTTCGTTTTTGGTGTGTTTTTTTCGTTTTTTAGAACGGCGTTCAAATACAACCGACTCAAGACTCAAGACTCAAAATTGTACTGTCCTTTTAAAAACAAGGACATTTAGCATGCAGTGTCAGGCGAACACAGACATAAAATACATCACATTTACTCAGAATTAAGGATTGCACTTAACACTAAACCGTATCACATTTATTAAGAATTAAGGATTGCACTTAACACTAAACCGTATCACATTTACTAAACACGCATACACTAGAATCACTGGAAAGCAGTTGAATATGGAAATACAACAACAAAAAACTCTAGTCAAGCTCTCGACCTACTTCCCAAACATGTTCCCGCAGACGAAAAAACAAGTCGCGTAAGGCGAAATTACTACATTTAGTCAAGCTGTGGAACTCACAGAATGAAACTGAACGCACTGCATTTTTTCACAATGACCGTAGTCCGCCGCTAGTGCAAAAGGCAGTGAAAGTGACGAGCCTGTTCAGCGCGGTAGCGGTTGCGCTGTGCTGCATAGCACGCTTTACTGTACCTCTCTTCGTTTTAACTTTCTGAGCGTGTTTTTAATCCAAACATATCATATCGATATGTTTTTGGAATCAGGAACCGACAAGGAATAAGATGAAATTGTTTTTAAAACGATTTCGGAAATTTAATTTTAATCATAAATTTTATATTTTTAATTTTCAGAGCTTGTTTTTAATCCGAATATAACATATTTATATGTTTTTGGAATCAGGAAATGATGTAAAAGAAGATGAACGTAAATTTGGATCGTTCTATAAAAAAAAAATGTATTACAATGTTCAGATTTTTAATGACCAAAGTCATTATATAATTTTTAAGCCTCCATGCTCAAATGCAATACCGAAGTTCGGCCTTCGTCGAAGATTGCTTTGCCAAAATTTCAATCAATTTGATTGGAAAATGAAGGTGTGACAGTGCCGCCTCAACTTTTACAAAAAGCCGGATATGACGTCATAAAAGACATTTATCGAAAAAATGAAAAAAACGTCTGGGGATTTCATACCCAGGAACTCTCATGTCAAATTTCATAAAGATCGGTCCAGTAGTTTAGTCTGAATCGCTCTACACACACACACACGCACAGACACACACACACACACACACACACACACACACACACACACATACACACAAACACACACATACACCACGACCCTCGTCTCGATTCCCCCTTCTACGTCAAAACATTTAGTCAAAACTTGACTAAATGTAAAAAGAGAATTGTGAAGACAAGAAAGTCACATTTTGTGCATTTAATGTGAGCAGCGTGTCTACGTTGAACGTTGCCATTGATAAAAGGGAGGGGGTGGCGGGTTGGGCCGATGACTAGGGGGTTGTGGCAATGGCCATTTTGTGTCTTTATCGTTCATAACGCAGCGGGGAGCCCTGGGATATGACGCCACTGCCTGCCGCACTGACTCACGGGATATTAACCCCCCTCCCCCTCTCCAACCTCCGTTCTGACACTTGCAGCTTGTTTTCTGGGTGTTGTTTTTATTTTACATCGTCTTTCCTCCTAAGCAAATTATGTTTTAATATGACTTTCTTTTTCAGCTGTGTCTGTGTATCTTTGGCCTCTTGTCCTGAAATATCCCTTTAGCTTTGTTTGTCTGTCTGTCTGTCTGTGTGTATCTGTTTTTGTCTGTCTGTCTGTGTGTATCTGTTTTTGTCTGTCTGTCTGTCTGTCTGTCTGTCTGTCTGTCTGTCTGTCTGTCTGTCTGTCTGTCTGTATCTGTTTTTGTCTGTCTGTCTGTCTGTCTGTGTGTGTTTTTGTCTGTCTGTCTGTCTGTCTGTCTGTCTGTCTGTCTGTCTGTCTGTCTGTCTGTCTGTATCTGTTTTTGTCTCTGTCTGTCTGTCTGTGTATCTGTTTTTGTCTGTCTGTCTGTCTGTGTGTAACTGTTTTTGTCTGTCTGTCTGTCTGTCTGTCCGTGTATCTGTTTTTGTCTGTCTGTCTGTCTGTCTGTCTGTCTGTCTGTCTGTCTGTGTATCTGTTTTTGTCTATCTGTCTGTCTGTTGGAGAAAACGACAACATTTATCACCAGTGCTGGACTGATCGTGTAACCTCTGCGAACGCCAAGAAGAAGAAGAAGATGGTGACTGGGAGAATAATCTAAGCAAACAACTGATCACATGACTTTCACTCTCAAGATACACCGAAGACTTGTTGTCACAGAAAACATTCAAAGACCATTATCATTTATAGGCGAGATGACCTCGTAAAACGTTATCTCTCCACACACATTTTTTAGCGGATTAAAAACGCACACACAAGAGACAAGCTGTCAAAATCTTCACCGCTAATCCGGCGATTTAAAGTCACCTCAGCACAGCCAAAAGTGCAGGCGGTGTCACGCAAACTTTGACCCCTCGTAAAACTATACCGGCCCTCGCCTTTTGTTTTCCACTTGTTCGCGGCTTAATCCTAAAACACCGGGGATTGTCTCCCTGTCAAGGCAGATATCCTTTCCAGTGTTGACTGAGTAGCCCCCCTTCCCGCTTTATGAATATGCAAATGTGAATATTGATATCATCCGCTTTGGCATTTTGTGGCTGTGAAGGGTTGTGAGGCGGGTAAGTTTGGGTGAACAACTTGTGAGTTGACACCCCTGTCGCCGTATCTGTCAAACAGGCTGTCTGTTGGTCTGGTAGTATGTGTGTCTCTGTGTTTGTGAATGTCTGTTAGTATGTGTGTCTGTGTGTCTGTGTATGTTGGTTGGTATGACCGTATGTGTGTCTCTGTGTCTGTGAATGTCTGTTAGTATGTGTGTCTGTGTGTCTGTGTATGTTGGTTGGTATGACCGTATGTGTGTCTCTGTGTCTGTGTATGTCTGTTAGTATGTGTGTCTTTATGTCTGTGTATGTCTGTCAGTGCCCCAAACCTGCAACCTTTACTCACCTACTAACTGGTGTTGGCGTCTGCGATTGATAAAAAACTATAAGCATTGAGAATGTACACCCCCCCCCTTCCTTCACTGTCTCTGTCTCTGTCTCTCTCTCTCTCTCTCTCTCTCTCTCTCTCTCTCTCTCTCTCTCTCTCTCTCCCTCTCTCTCTCTCTCTCTCTGTAAGACTAGGCAACGCCTAAAATCTCCATCCTTCTGTAATAAAGTTTAATCAATCAATCTCTCTCTCTCTCTCTCTCTCTCTCTCTCTCTCTCTCTCTCTCTCTCTCTCTCCCTTTCTCTCTCTCTCTCTCTCTCTCTCTCTCTAACCCAAAAGGGAGCGCGCAAAAAAAAAACACGAGAGGGAGGGGGGGGGGGGGAGGGTGCTGAGGGTACTGCTGTCGGTGGTTTCAAATGGACGATGAAGTACAACGTCCAACGATGTTTGAAAACACAGCTAACTGGCTCCTTCTTCGTAAAATTAATAGAGTGTGAAAGAAAGGACGGAGAATGATTTCAGGAACGACCTCGGATATCAACAATCAAGCTTTGTACCATCCAAGGACGCCACAAAAGGTGTCAAAAAAGCCAATTACCAAGTGACCAACCCGACTCCTCCTGCCCGACTCACCTGTTTGTACCGACACAAAGGTCCCCCAATACCTTTGCTGCGCGAATATACCACGCCAAGCTAAAAGACAACAGTGCTTCTACATTTTTGTGCAATGGGTTAACAATAACATTCTAACGAGAATGTGTGTGTGTATGTGTGTGTGTATGTGTGTGTGTGTGTGTGTATGTGCGTGTGCGTGCGTGCGTTTGCGCGTGCGTGCGTTTGCGCGTGCGTTTGCGCGCGCGTGCGTGTGTGCGTTTGCGCGTTATGTGTAAGTTTGTGTATGTACATAAAACATTAACCCTACAACTACCTCTACCTAACAAAACAGTAACCCTACAACTACCTGACAAAACATTAACGCTACAACTACCTAACAAAACATTAACCTTACAACTACCTAACAAAACATTAACGCTACAACTACCTAACAAAACATGAACCCTACAACTACCTAACAAAACAATAAGATGCAGGTGTACATGCAGTATTTAACATGAAATCAACAGTTTTCCGCAGTGCTACACTTTAACACACAACATAAAGCAGCGCCACAAAAATCGGTAACACTTTTCCAGGCCCGAGGTGGTTGGTCCACAACATGCACCTGAGAGGTTTGACGGCAATTCTGGTGGTCGTCTTGGAACTTTCTACACACCCGATAATGGTGCCATTCATTTGTCCAACACCACAAAAAAAGTCATTCGCTTTTCTCGTATGTATTTGCCTTCAAAGCTCGTCAATACTTGTTTGATCTTTGACTTATTTTTCCTCAAACTGCCTCCCCATAACCCCACTCCCCCACCAGTTAGGTAGCTTGCACCTTTCGCAATTGAGCAGAAAAATATCTCGCGAGTCTTCTCTTTTGACCAAAATCAAGCAAGCAATCATTGAACGAATAGATGAATAGATGAATTGATGAATGAATGAATCAATGAATCAATGAATCAATGAATCAATCAATCAATCAATCAATGAATAAATGAATGAATGAATCAATCAATCAATTAATGAATCAATCAATCAATCGAATCAATTAATCGAATCAATCAATCAATCAATCAACCAATCAATCAATCAATCAGCCAATCAATCAATCAAACAAGTAAGCAAGCAAGCAAGCGAGGAAAAAAACTAAAACATAACATTACAGTCAAATCGTACTCGTCTTCCTCTCCCTTCATCAACAAACTACAAACACTTACGAAAATACCTTACAAACTCCATCCCCCAAAAATCCAGCCCTTCTTCTTGTCTCGTTCCCACAAATCAGATGCTTGAAATGTTACAGAATTTCGATCATAGGCGTCAGCTTTTCGTCATTTTTTTTCTCTCCATGAAATCATCTAAAAATCATCTTTTTTAAATACTGACAGATGTTCTTGCAGATCATAAATTGCAAACCCATTGTTGTTCTTGCACGTAAGTCCATAAATCCCCCCCCCCCTCCACCCCGTCGCCACTCTGCTATCCCCTTCGCACACACCCCTCCCTTACCACTCCAACATGCATGCTTACTGCCTCATCGTATTGATCAGACACCCCCCCCCCCCCCCCGGATAGTTGTGTTAGATCTGACCCCAAAAAATGGTGCCATTTATTTGTCCAAACTTTGCCGAAAATCACAAACCACACCAATACACTACTGAAATTAAATGTTCTTACGATACTTACATAATCTTATAGGCATCAACATTTCACACGGCACCGCAACACGCATCATCATTCATGTAATACAAACACGTATCAACAACTGTTATTCGTCAATCATTTCCCACATCTAAGTCTCGAATTTTTTATTCCCTCACTTTAACCTTTAATTTCTTATCCCGTCACATGATATCACAGGCATCAAAATTCCGGACATGATTTCACAAGCGTCAACCTTTCACACAACACCGCAATACACAACACCGCCATACAGACCATACACACACGTATACCTGTATCCATCATTGTAAGTCAGTGACCCGTGAAGCGTAGCGCGAGCTGTATGAAAGGCGACAAACATCGCCTGCCGTGCCGCACTCGGGTAATCGTCAGGCTGTGTTCAGCCAGGAGAGACGGGAGGAAACCCGAGAAACTTCCCTTCACGCATACCCCTAATCCGCCATTTCGCACCCCCCTGCTACTGGGGTAAAAAGTAAAACCCCGCGCGCTGCAAAATGGCGGTTTAGGAGGTTGCAGTTCACGACTTGACGCTCAACCTTATTGCTCGGCGGAGGATCATCTTGGCTTGAATTTTTGACGAGGTTCAGTGCACACGTTTGATTTGAAATCCAGTAAAGTTAAAAAGCTTAATCAGACCACGGCTAATTAAGATTAGGCACGGAAGCCTGACGTTGACATGTATGAAATCCTGTACGTGTCATAACGGATGCTTTACATCTGATATAATTATGCTTGTACAGATAAATGTTTTAAATATGAAATACGTGTCAAAACTTGTGCATATGATGTTAGTGTCAAAGTAAACGATTTGAATACAAACTGATGCAAGTCAAACTAATGTTGCCCTCAACGCCGACTTTAACAGGTTGCTTGGTTTCTTGGCAGGTGCAGCCGGTGTAGCACGAAATTTTTACTCCACGAAAAATTTTCTCCTGAGTAAACATTTCGTACGAAATTCTTACTCCGAGTACACCTTTCGTACAAGAAAATAACTCCCCAAGGCACGAAAAAATTACTCCCTCCACGAAATGTGTACTCCCCATTTATTTTACTTCCAGTAAAAATCTCGTACGCGAAAATGGGATGCGTGCGAAGGGATAATGCCAATATGTGATCTCGCGCTAACAAATGTCGCGCTAGCCTCCCTCCACCACTTCCAGCACCAAGACTAACAGGGGACAGGGGAGTAAAAGTTGCGTACACCTGGCGTGGGCAGTTAAATTGCTCGTGTTAGGGTGAAGTAATTTATTCGTTATTTACTCGTCAGGGGAGTAACATTTTTGTACGAAATGTTCACTCGGAACTCACCTGTCGTGGGGAGTAATTTTCTCGTGTAATGGGGGAGTATTTTTTTCGTAAAGGGAGTAACATTTTCGTACGAAATTTTTACTCCGGAGTAAAAAATCTCGTGGGAGTAATTTTCTCGTGTTACACCGGGCTTGCTGCGTTGCTACCTTCGTTCTCTGTGTGAAAGCACACAAACCTATCAACAATTCAAGTGAAATAAGCTTGGTTCCTTTAACAACAGAAAACTAAAGGCAACTCTGCGACCAAGGGACGCGACTCCCGCTGTTCATTTGATAGATTCCCACACAAGGAGCTTTCATAGAGTTTTAATTGCTTGATTGCTTGATTGCTTGATTGATTGCTTGATTGCTTGATTGCTTGATATATTGATTGTGTTGGATGATTCATTAATAACGCGGTTGTTTTAGCCTATATGTGGCTGGTTATAGTAGAAAAAAACATCCATAAGGCTTTTTTTAATCACTAATGAAAGTGAAATGTATCCAAATTCCTTCCCTTTACGGACTTTCCACTCGAACCTAAGACCGGCACGGTTGGCCTAGTGGTAAGGCGTCCGCCCCGTGATCGGGAGGTCGTGGGTTCGAACCCCGGCCGGGTCATACCTGTCACGATCGGGTGACAGAGACCAAGAAAGTGTCACTCAGTGGAGTGCCTGTTCTTGGTCGTGTATGATAGAAAGCGCCTGTGCGTGATATTGGGTTACAGCAGAGTTTGCTGACGGTGCTCTACGAGCACGGATGTTTTGTATCGCACGAGTTTTACAGTGGAGGTTTCTGCTGTCATAGCTAGGGCTGACGGTTTTTCGCTGACAGCGCACACGGGATTTTCACGGATTGAGTTTCTCGTGTCTTTTTCTGCTTGGGAGGCAGAATTGTGTATAGCTGGACTGGGTTTTGGGACAAGGTCAGTCACGTGTATTTGGCTAGGTGGTCTGTCAGAGACTCAAGGACGGCACACTTGACACCCAGCGGCAGAAGGGGAAGGATCGTATACACAGTTTCTAGAGTATGATGGTTTTTCACCGAGTATTATATTCGGCACTCTAGGGGAACTTCCACTAGTTTTTCCTTTCTCCCTGCCACGTATTTTGCTGAGGACAAGTCGTCAATTTTCCTTCGTCGGCGATGGCTTTCGCATAAGGATTCGACAAGGGGTTCTGGACGGTTTTGGTCACTGTTGACGAACAGAGGCTGGTCCAGGGAGGAAGCGGACTTTGCTTCCATTGAGAGTACAATCATAGGCTTTTGAGGTAATAAATCATTATTTAACGCTGTTGATGAGTCTGTGTTGTGGAATGAAATACTCTCTGTTGTTCTTTCCAGGTTAGCGCATAATTTACTCTCTGTGACGCTAAAATACTAATCTGTATATGGTTTTTGCAGATAGGGAGAGAAGGACGGAAAATGACTGTTTTGTTGTTGTAAAAAGTCCATTTTGTGCAGGCCCACGTGCTCGATGAGATATTTAAAGATGACATGTTTTAAGGTGGTGGGTGAGGGGTAGCTGACATGTTTAGTGCACCGATGCTTTCTGTTTGCAGCCTTCGTTTCGTTTCGTTTCGCTTCGTTCGCCTCGCTTCGTTACGTTCCTGTAACATCTGCACGGCTGACTCTGGCGGGAACTGTTGAGGCTACGCTAACCAGGAGACCGGCTAACCAGGAGACCGGCTAACCAGCGGACCGGCTAACCGGCAGCGGACCGGCTAACCAGCGAACCGACTAACCAGCATACCGGCTAAGCAGCAGCAGCAGAGATAAAGCTAAGTGCACCATGTCGTACGCACCCCGTTGACCACCGTTGTCTTTTCGTATCTATGATTTCATTGGAGTAGTGACAACGTGGGGTGTGTGACACCTGCACGAACTAGGGCTTTTCGGACAGAACATTCTCATTTAACTATATTTACACGGGTTCAGCGTGTTCCTATAATTTTCTACATACTACTGGCATTTTGTCAGTGAACACTGGTTTTTTACGTGTTGAGAACGTAAAAGGAACATATTTTGAGTGAAGGCTCGAGGGAGGTGGAGAGTTTATACATAAACAGGCGTCTGAAACTTATACTTTTGTTGACTCTATTTAATTGTATGACTGCGAGAGTGGATCGTGGTGTGGTTAGTTAATTAGTAGTAATTAACCGGTTCATAATCACCTTGAGTGATATATTGAAACGTGACAATACCTAAGACTTTAAAATTGGCAATTTAGTGGCTGCTCCGCCTGGCGTCTGGCATTATGGGGTTAGTGCTAGGACTGGTTGGTCCGGTGTCAGAATAATGTGACTGGGTGAGACATGAAGCCTGTGCTGCGACTTCTGTCTTGTGTGTGGCGCACGTTTAAATGTCAAAGCAGCACCGCCCTGATATGGCCCTTCGTGGTCGGCTGGGCGTTAAGCAAGCAAACAAACAAACAAACAAACAAACTCGAACCTAA
>NW_027128624.1:0-4545 GCF_037325665.1 Littorina saxatilis
CCCAACCCCAACCCCAACCCCAACCCCAACCCCAACCCCAACCCCAACCCCAAACCCAACCCCAACCCCAACCCCCTTCATACACTCACAAAAGTGCCATACATTATATAATTTACAGTCATAAAATAAAATAATGTAATTACCTAAACTATAAGCATACTGCAATCTTATTAAAATAAAATACACATATGTATGATAATATTATTCTATGGGAAAACAAATAAAACATCCATTTAACAAAAAAAATACACACTCAAAAATAATACAATCTGTCACAGTAAACTGTAACTAACAGCAATCATACATTCTTTATATCATAGATAGTATCTTTTTTTCGGTATTACAACTTTCGTCAATGTTAAATAACCATGCTTCACAATAATGTGTGAGCTTTCCTACGCCTTCTTGTCTTTGTATATGATCCTAATTCTTAGCAACCGATATTGGACCCTACCTTTTTGTCTACTAAGACCTAAAATTTATATTATAAATAACTAATCCCATCACTAATACAATCATTTTCTTAAAGGTTACTCTTTTTTATATTTAGCCCTGAATTATTGGCTCAGTCTTTCCATAACCCGACTTTTTTCGGCCATTTCAATCATCGTAGGTTCTTTCTTTTAGAATGGCTGACTTATTTTAGATTTCCGTTTACCTTTATGCCATTTCGTGTGGTGATAGACCAATTACCCTTAGTCTGTATTCCTTTTTTGTCTTGTCATTTTTGTCTACTCTTACCTCTTTGGAACATCTTATCTTTAATGTATATTTTTGTTTGTATTATCGATTGTATATCTTTTCTGCGTTTTTCTTCCTCTTGGAACTGCTCTAATGCAATAAGTCTATTCTTTGTACTTCCAATCCATGTAAACTCGAAGTATGGATATTGCAATGATAGCTGCAACTGCCAAAAGTCCCATGCATACAAACAGAAACGCATATTTTTCTTAGTGCTGAAACATTTTGAGACATATGAGTCCACCAACGTAGTTAGCCACAATAAACTGATAAGGACGATACCAATGTTGTGCAACTTGAAATGGTATGGTCTCCATACTGCCAGAATTAACCCAAAGAATGCTATCCATGCACACATTCCGTAAACAACTTTAGACGTTTTAGCTGTAGAAACAATAATCAAATAGATGAGAGTAAACAAGTAAAAAAATATAATTGTTCTGTACTTCTGAGATACATAAAGTTTAGCTTTAAACTAAAATTCAATTTTTTTTATAAATTCCATTGGTAAAACAAAAATAAGAGTCGGAAAAAGGTACAAACCAACACTTATTTTGCTCAATATCTATGGAAACAAAGTCTGTTCTTCCAGAATGAAAAATCGGTTAGCAATATAGGAAAATAAGTTACAAGAAACTGTGAAAAATCCATTAATATTTAGATTTGGCATTTTATAATTACTCTATGAGTTATTGTCTATTTTCCTATTTTCCTATTTTCCTATTTTCTATTTCCCTATTTTTTATTTTCCTATTAAGGCTTCAGTTTTGATTAGTAAAGCTTGTACTTTATTAGGGCAACTACACTGATAAACATTACTATAACAAAAATTATAAAATTAAAGATGAAGTTCGTGAAAAGTTGACGCTGAAATCCCAACCTACAAAGTGGAAGAAACAAACCATAGCTAACTGAGGCATCTATGTCAAAAGGATTAGCACCATTTGTATATTTTAAGGGGTGCAATGCCAATATCATCGACTGATCACTGGCAACACAAGTCAGTGCAAAACACATTGTCTGCAAAGAAACCAGCATTTACAAACCAATAAGACTGTGTGCATATAGCGAAACACAGAACAGTATTGATCCAAAAATTACGAGGAAGTAGCAGAAATAGGACGCTATGCTATAGTGTTGTAAGAAATCACTATAAAGTAGGGGGGCATTTTGACCTTTTGCCTTGAATACTATCTTTACGGGGGCAGAATCAAACAATGAGGAATCGAATTAGACAACCAACTCTAAATATTTTCCTTCGATGCTTTCGTTATACTATACTTTGACTTCTAATTTGTTATCAGTGTAAGATTTGCTTATAACATTCACAAACTCAGTAATATTTCCATGTATATAATCTGAAAAATTCATCCTTTATAATGATTTATGTGTTGGTGTAATTACAAATACCATTTAGGCTATATTGGAGTCACTGAGTCTATTAATGTAAGAAAGTCGAATATCAAACTTTACTTTTGTAGTACAAACGGAACGATGAGTGAAAGAACCATTAAAACAATCGAACTCTGCTTCAATTTTGCATTGGTCAGAACATCCATCACCATTAACTGTGTTTCCATCATCACATTCTTCATCAATTACTATCCCATCACCACAGGCTACAACACAATGGGACTCATTCAAAGTGTAGCCCTTTTTACATTAACATTTGCCCTATATCAATTAAAAGTGTAGTTAGCCATTGCAGAAGAAACATTGAACCTTCTCATTGACTCTGTGAGAGCTAAGACATCCTATCACTGTGTTGCATGTGTTGGTGAGTTACCAACCTTTTTCACACTTACAAAATTGACTATTTTACGAAGGGATAAAGTCAGACTAGCATAGTGAACAGTTAGCTGAGGAAGAACATAATATGCAATGAGAAATTACCGACGAACACTTCTTACAAACACTAAGGTTGGACTCAGAGTCTTTTGATACGATGTATTTATCTGCGCAGAGGGTACACTTGGTTGCACTGGCGCACTATATACAGTTGAACATTGAGAAATTGCTATCTATTACGCAGTTTCTTTGCTAAGAAAATTTATAACCGACAGCGCATAGAGTGCAGTTGTCAACACTAACGCACTATATACAGTTGAACATTGAGAAATTGCTATCTATTACGCAGTTTCTTTGCTAAGAAAATTTATAACCGACAGCGCATAGAGTGCAGTTGTCAACACTAACGCACTATATACAGTTGAACATTGAGAAATTGCTATCTATTACGCAGTTTCTTTGCTAAGAAAATTTATAACCGACAGCGCATAGAGTGCAGTTGTCAACACTAACGCACTATATACAGTTGAACATTGAGAAATTGCAATCAATTACGCAGTTTCTTTGCTAAGAAACTTTATAACCGACAGCGCATAAAGTGCAGTTGTCAGCACTAACGCACTCAGTACAACTATCAAGTATATCGGAACACCATTAATATTTTTGGGTTTGTTAATTGAAGTATAATTACCCTGGAGCTTAACTTGTTTTCATCAAACACAGTATACTATAGTAAATTCGGTACATATTCATAGAAACATTAGTGAAGCCAGGCGAAGTTACTTTAAAGGTTAGTGATATTAAAGCTACTATTTCAAATTTGATACTTTTTAGACATATCATACACTTTTGGTTAAAAATAGGACCAAATTATTATTTAATACCTAACGATTACCCAACCTTAGTGTCCATTTAGTTTTACTTTACATCATAGTTAATATAATAATGTGTATGTAGTTAATATTAGTCCTTAGCTGTTTAATTGTATACAACAATAGTAACACAATACCTATAAACAGTGCACCTATCATATCTTACTCTGTATTAAACAGTATTATTATTAGTATCATAATACCATGTCGAAATGTAAGGATAATTACCACTGTTACTTTATAGGAAGAAGTCTCTAAATGGGGCAAAAACGATGGGACTGTCGCCAGGTTGCTTGGCACGTGACATTGTTGCTGTGTAAGTAGTGTTCGATGGTGATGGTGCATTATTACCTATACTTAATTATTTATTACATTAAGTTATTAATTGTAAGTAGCCTGCACTGTCCTCTGTCGCAATCAACACGAAATATTGTAAAATGTTAAATTATGAACCATTTTATACATTTTATATCCTTATTTGTACATCAACTGTGCTGCTTCTATTCATGTATTAACACTATGCTTGAATCCTACCTTATTTTATCTTTGAAACTGGAATCCACTTAGACTCATTGCAAAAGCATTGACATTTTCATAGGAGTAATGTCCTCCTTTTTGGTGATTGATTAGGCTAACAGTATAATTGTTGAGTTGAGTTTGTTGGATGTTGGTTAGGGTTACTTGGTCTATATATATATATATAGTTTACGGGATCCCCAATGAGGTAGAAGTTGTAAGGACCGGCAGTTTGCGGCAACGAGAATAGCTAACAATAGAAATTGGGATTTTTTGATGTTTAAATGTGACATATCTTATATTATACACAGTCTTTAAATAAATTTAATATAAATATTATATAAATCGTTTTATTAAAACAATTCACTGTATATTTTTCGAACTGATTGGTCTTTTTTAATTTTGATATTTGCAACTGAAAAAATATACTGTATTTATGTGATAAAATCACTAACAATTTTTATTATATTTTTGTATTTCGTCCTTTGAAATTTTCAACCTTTCGGGGTTGGGGTTGGGGTTGGGGTTGGGGTTGGGGTTGGGGTTGGGGTTGGGGTTGGGGTTGGGGTTGGGGTTGGGGTTGGGGTTGGGGTTGGGGTTGGGGTTGGGGTTGGGTTGGGGTTGGGGT
>NW_027128625.1:0-5000 GCF_037325665.1 Littorina saxatilis
TGTTGTCTTAGTGATGTCCCTTGGCTGACAACGTAGACATTCTCGGGTCATTTTCGTCGATCAAACAACCGAATAAATTAATCATGCTTAAAGTTTGGAGCTCAATCCGTCAATGAATTTCACGACAAATGTTCTTTGGCTTGATTACAGAGACCTGTATTAAGAATAAATAAAGAATGTCGGTAATCTTGAACTTTAGCGTGTTAAATTCATAGCTCAGAATCCAGTGACATTCTTGACTTATTTTTGATATAAGTCCATGTAAGCAAGCCAAAGAACATTTGTCGTGAAATTAATTGACGGATTGAGCTCCAAACTTAAGCATAATTAATTAATTTGGTTGTTCAATCGACGAAAATGCACCGAAAATGGCGTACGTTGTCAACCATGGGACATCATTTACACAAACGAGTTGTCTTCCTTGTCCGCGCATACGGATAATTCCTTCTTTGACCCATGTACACAAAATGCATTCGTACAGTTCATCGGAGTTCATTCCGTAACTTCAAAGGGATCTAAAATGACTTGTTATAATTACAAGTGCAGGTTCTACAAATTTGGAGACTTAAATGCCTCTGAATTATGAGCTATGAATTTAACACGCTAAAGTTCAAGATTACCAGAATGCCACCGGATTCTGAGCTATGAATTTAACACACTTAAGTTCAAGACTGATTACCGAGGATTCTTCCTTAATCCACGAAAAGTAAGAATTTGACCCCTTCATTGGTCTCTGCACTGCACCCCTCTCCCACCCGTACCCCACCGTACCTCAGCCACCCCAATGCACCCGACAACTCTCGGGAACGAACCCCCCGCATTTAGGAATAAAGACACACAAAAATGACTCACATCTCCTTCTGTCAGCCAGTACATGTACTTTTCGTTCGGTTTACGACCGACTTGAATCTCCCGCAGCGCCCCTTGTTCAACATCGTTCGCGCGACGTCTCCATTACTGGCAGGGGGCGCTACTCACCGCGACACAAAGCAATGCCACGCGAGTTATCCCACTTAGCTGGTCGGTGTTGTGTGTGCAAATTACCCTAGGGGGGATTTGTTGTTGCCGAGTTTTTGTTGTTTGTAGCGTTGCTGGTGTGATCTCGAGGTCGTCAGTGAGTTATACGATAGGTGCTGTGATGATCTCAGCTTCTGAGAAGTTCGTGGTGGTGATGGGGGTGGGGCGGTGGGGGGGGGGGGGGGGGGGGGCGGTGGGGGGTGGTGAGTGTGGGGGAGTTGAGTTGGGAGGGGTTGCATGGTTTGTACGATTTCAGTCACCGGCACAGTGCCCTTGGACCAGAAGACAATAGAGACCAGATATGTTTTGGTCTGTGGCCGTTACCGAGGGATTATAGATGATTGCGGAAAGGGGATGAGGAGTTTGAAACTATGTACAATACAGGGCCGGACTACCGGGGGGGGTTATGGGGGTTGCGCAACCCCCCCCCCCCCCCTAGCCTAAACATGTACCTTACTTATTTAATTTTTTTTTATTATTGCTTATTTTATGCCGTTTCATGCAAGGAGCGACCATTTTCCTATCTCAGAATATGACCTACCCGTCAGCTTCAGGGGGCTTCGCCCCCTGACCCCCACAACGAGGGGGGGGGGGTGGGTTCTAGGGTTTCCGGACCCCCCCCCCAGCCAAAAAATAAAAATATTGAATGAGGTATGCATTTCTTTATTTTACATTGAGTTTCAATTTTTGGGGTATTAATCAGTGACAAAATCTGCTGCCTGAAACTGGTAATGATCATCCTCAGAATGCACCAGATTGCACCATTTTGCATCCTTTTTTTCAAAAATTTCCGGGGGGGCATGCCCCCAGACCCCCCTGGCAAGCTAGGCGCTTCGCGCCGTCGGCTCGGCGCTTCGCGCCTTCACACCCATATCTTCACAATATACTTTTGAAAAAAAAACCAGTCATAAAATGAACTGATCCGCCCCTGCCGCCAGGGGGGATGTCCCCCTGGGCCACCACTCGCAACACCCCCCCTCCTCTTCGCCTAGTCCGGCCCTGCAATACATGCTACAATCCTTCTTAGATTTGTAGATTGCACCTGTTTACAAAGTTAAGATACACGTTTATTGACCAGGAAACCACGGTAGCTCGTTCCGGATTGTTTCACCTTGAATAAGAGTATTCTTCTACAAGGACCCATGTCACAACGCAACAGCCAGGCTGCATGCTCTCTGTGCGATTTGGGATATTTTGTTTTAATTTCTCGCGTTGCTGAAATATGTTAAACAATTTTTTTTAAACAAAATTAAAAGAAAGGAGAGCTGTTTTTGTTGGATGACTGCCTCTTTCTCTTTCACACCTTCCTCGCCACCCGTTACGGGGACAGGAGGAGAAGGATGGGAGTGGGACATTTGGGGTTTTTTTCTGCTTTTTTTTCCTATCTCTCGGGATACCGAGAGAACCAGAGAAGCAGAAAATAATGTGTCACGTGACACCAATTGTCCAGCGTGACATTGGCATTGACACTTTGCTTCCCAACATGGCTGTACCGGGTGTCACTCGTCTAAATTAGGGTGTGGCTGAACCCTGGACAGCTCAGCTAAGGCAAACACAAAAAAATAGTCTGTTTTCGGTATCCCGACCGACCCTATTTTTTCGCGCGACCCTAGACTTTCTTTTTGGCATTTGGGGGAGAAGAAAAAATTTTAAAAAATTAAAAAAAATAATTCTTTGTTTTTTTGGCAAAATAACTTAAAAATATGTTCTTTGGGAGAAAAAAAATCCCGACCTACCGACCCTATTTTTTGGGCCTATGTTACCATGAACAGACTATTAATTTTTTTTGCCTAAAGATATGCAGGTCTCTGAGTGAGAAAAAAGGTGAAAGGCCAGTACAGAAAAGGAAAGAGAAAAGATAACATATGTGGAAAAGAAATTGCTTCTGGAGGGAATGAAAACTAAACGAGCGTCGACCGAGTGAGTCCGCAAAGCAAGAGTTCGGTAGAACTAGTAAGCGCTTAGACAAGAACTGTGAATCAGGAATTTCATTCAGTATAAGTGCTTTCAGTGACTTTCAGTCAGTCTTTATGCAATAAAGATTCAACAATCTAATTGCAAAAGTAAGTGCCTTATCCGTGCCCTCACAGGAAAAAAGTTGTCCCCCCCCCCTCCTCTGCTTCTCTGTCTTTGTATCTGTTTGTCTGTTTGTCTGACTGTCTGTCTGTCTGTCTGTCTCTGTCTCTCTCTCTCTCTCTCTCTCTCGCTATCTCTCTCTCTCTCTCTCTCTCTCTTTCGCGCGCTCTCTCTCTCTCTCTGTCTCTCTCTCTCGCTCTCTCTCTCTCTCTCTCTCTCTCTCTCTCTCTCTCTCTCTCTCTCTCTCTCTCTCTCTCTCTCTTTCTCTCTCTCTCTCAGCTAACACCAGCGCATATATATACAGCGCAGTTATATTCAGCACTTTATGTCCCAAAAGATCGCAAGGATAACCGACATGTAACTATTTTGGTGGTGAGTTTCGTTCATAAAAACGACATCGTCCGGGTATGACCTTTTGTGGTTTGTTAAAGTGGTAACCCAACAATGCTTAGCCGGATAGAATGACGTCACACCAAGATTCTTCGTCCAGAAGGAATGATTATATCTGATTATAGCGGTTCACCATCACAGCAGGTGTGCATAAAACGTAGGCGACTATTTCAAGCATCTTGACGTCAAGAGGCGTTATTCTTATTTAATCAGATATATTCGAAGTAAGCCTACATCCTGCATGCTTAGCATAATTTCGATTCGAATTGTCACGAACACATCGACATTTTCCACTTTGACCTTGTGAAGTAGGGTTGTGGCCTTTGTCTACGGAATTCCTGCGGACGTAATCAATAATTATGTGTGACACGAGTTATCGCCACAAAGATTACGGCACTTAGGCCTACCACACACTAACAGCTGACGTGGGAAATTATGCGATCAATTCATCCAACGCTTAGCAAAGGCTTCGATATATACTACACATTTTCCGCTGCCGTAGTACTAAAATAATGTAACGCACTTTTTGGTATACTTATTACCACTAAGGTTAAGACCCTTTTCTACACACTTTTTGTTGACGTCAACTAAACATGCGGCACCAAGTTCTTATCACCAGCGTAAAGTCATTGCCCCTTTAATTGCTACTCTCGATCTAGTGACGTAGACAAATTGTGTGACAAAAACGTTTCAGACACGTATCGCTTTAGGTCTCTGTCGAATGTCACCGATTGCACTGTGCTAAACTGACAGGGACGACCTCGTTTCGTAAAGTGGTCTCAACTTAAAAGGGTGTGATAGTATCATTCCACCCGCCTCACAGCGTGCAAAAACGGGTAGATCCACCCCAGTGAAGATTACTGTTGAGATACGATACTGCTCTCGAAGTGTCAGAGACGATGACCTTAATCCCCCCCTCACGTTTAGCCCTTGTGCTTGTAATTTGAGAGGGAACCGAGCTTTTCTGGGTGAAGTGTGTTGAGAGGTTTCGATGATCATCGTTTCAGAGATCCTGGTTAGTTTTGGATTGCTTCTCATGTGCGTCACAATGACGTGAATAAAAACAGAGCATTACGTCGCAAGGTTCGAAAACAAGTAAACCGCATTTTTGCTGTGTTTTCTTGACTTTTTCTTTTGTGTTTTGTTATGAATACTAAGGTTAATTGCAGACTGGTTTTTGAACTGTGATTGAAACGCGCAGTTACTGTTTGCTATCAACATAACATTCGGGTTTGTTGGTTTCAATTTCAGGTTTAAATTTGCCTTGCGGTGACAAAAATAATGATTATGACAAACATTCTCATTTGCGTCCTCTTTTGCTTCATTGTCAGGATTCCTTTCTTTAATGTTCTCGTCGTTGTTAACGTCGTCGTTATCGTAAATATCATCGTCGTTGTTGTTGGGCTTTTTTTCTTCTTCTAGTCCCCTTCCCATCTTCTTGTTTCTCCAAATCTTCCTTTTCTGTGTTTACTTTTATTATTGCAGCGTCGTCGTCGTCATCATCATCATCATCATCA
>NW_027128625.1:7500-9568 GCF_037325665.1 Littorina saxatilis
CTCCATCAATCATTCATTCACTGCATCAAGCAATCAATCAATCTTCAGGCAAGCACACTTTTCAGATCAGCTTATTCGAAAATGTTACGAAAACAGTTAATACAACTTTCCAACTCCCAAAAGTATTGTAATAATCCTTATTTCAACTACCTGACATTTCTCTCTCCCGTAAATCCCCCTCCCCCTTTCTCACGCTACCCCCCCCTCCCACTCACACACACACACAAACACACACACACACACACACACACACACACACACACACCCAGCCCACCCACCCAAAACAATAAAAAAGATAAACAGGTCTGCGGTTACATCCTTATCGGTAATTTATTGACAGACAAGAATGTGCAACATTGGCAATAACAGGAAGAGATCCATGCGTGTGTATTGTGTTTGTTAGATCCATTCAATGTTGTGTTTGCATGAGGTTTATACTTTCTCACGGCTTTAAAATTCATGCTTGGCATGTGATGAATGCCATTCCGTTGATCATTTCCAATCAAAGGTCATGCACGATGTCCATACAAAATCGTAAAGAGGAAAATTTCCATATAGGTTTATTTAGCCTCGATTTGAGTTTAAAAATGTTAAAGGTACAAACGATCGCATGCACGCATCCGGAAAGGTACACGCTGTAAAACGCATGTACACGCGCACACGCACGGATGTGCACACGCAAAACACACACACATACACACTTAAGAACGTACGCACGAATGCAAGCACCAACAGATGAGAGAGAACAAGAACAACAAGAATAACAACAACAAAAATATGTAATTGCTTACGGCCACAGCTATTACAATAGCGTATGTACAGTTATGAATCATAATCAAATCACGCATAACATTTAACGAATACATTACAACCCGTGTCACAAAAAATGACATATCATGAAATGTTCGTTTGACTCATAAATCTTGTGCATTCTTTTCTTTTCCAAATTTTTGTATCAGCAGGAAAACCGCTATACAAACCGGTCATGCTTCAATAATGCAGCATATCAATCTCGTGAACGTTGTACTTCCACACTTTAATTATGGTATTTGTACATTCTTTTGCATAATGTCAACTTTCCTAAGGATTTTCAAAGAAATGAATTTGGTTCATCAAATTCTTCAAGTGTCAACTGTCTGACACATCAACCTTAATTCTTTTTTAAATGGATTGCATCATTGTGGTAATTGTAAAGAACGAGAGAGAGAGAGAGAGAGAGAGAGAGAGAGAGAGAGAGAGAGAGAGAGAGAGAGAGAGAGAGAGAGAGAGAGAGAGAGAGAGAGAGAGAGAGAGAGAGAGAGAGAGAGAGAGAGAGAGAGAGAGAGAGAGAGAGAGAGAACTAAAACACCCAACTATGTGGTTTCACTATCCAAGGCGACACGAGCTCAAATCAACAACAGAGAGTATCGTAGTATCTCTCAAAGACATTCTTTATCAATACATTTCACAAGAAAAGATACAAACACACAAATGAATTAGATATGAAAAAAGCTATTCTTAGTAAATACGATATCTTGTCTTGTGTACTGTGTACATAAGGAATTTGCTTGGAATGTTCAACAACAAAAGATATAGTTATTCACGTGACTGCTAACAAAACGTGTTGGCAAAATAAGAGGGAAAATTCCCATGTAGCTTTCTAAAGACAGCTAAGGATAAGATTAGATATCTCTCTCTCTCTCTCTCTCTCTCTCTCTCTCTCTCTCTCTCTCTCTCTCTCTCTCTCTCTCTCTCTCTCTTTTATTTAGGCGAGGGCTGGTTGAAAAAAAGCTCGTTGTATTGCTTATGCCACAAAACCCTCGAAAAATAAAATTTGATTTGATTTGATTTGATCTCTCTCTCTCTCTCTCTCCCTCTCTTTATCTCTCCCTCTCTCCCTCTCTAGTCTATCATGTTGATACTGAATATGATCATATCTTATACTTATGTTTAACACTTTCTAAAACATTGCTTAATACAGAGGGAGACATTATTTTCATGGCAGCCTATGTCCCTCCAACCACGTCGCCATAATTTATTATAACACGAAACAGACTAAATGCCATATCGATGAGTTAGAGTGTTGTCT
>NW_027128626.1:0-82500 GCF_037325665.1 Littorina saxatilis
TATATATATATATATATATATATATATACTTTTAAAATGTCTTGGATCTGGGGACATCTGTAAGTGTGAGAGCGTGGATCTGGGAACATTCTGTGGTTATGGGAACATTAGCATGTTCTCATATCCAAGGTAACCTCAAAATGTAATTTTCGTGTTCAGCTTGACCATTGAGGGGTTTTAACTCGTGTTCCCAAAAGCATTTGAGTTCTGACTTGGTTGTCCCCCTTCCCTTGCTACAGATCTCTGCATCGTCAAACAATCTCTTCTGAGCTTTTAGCATTCTTGTGCTTACGACACTAAAAAAAAAAAAAAAAATTATCTCTCTCTCTCTTTTTTTTTTTAACATTGCTGTGTAAAATAAAACTGTAAAATAACTATTTTACAGGTTTATTTCACAAGTTTATCTTATATTTTCTGAACATTTGGAAATAATTGCTTTACCTCAGTGAAATATTTATTATTGTTTAGAGCGTAAGCGATAAGCGATCCGGGCCTTTTCAAGAAATCTGAACAATGAACATGGTCGCTGCATGGGATTTTTTTCCCTTTCGTACAATCAGGCACACCACTCGTACAGGTAAGCCTTAGATTTTATGTAGCGCACTTTATAAGAACAGTGTTATATCTATTTATTTGAGTTAGGCATTGAAGATTTGAGAGGGCTTCTTCGCATCGAAGGAGTCTCTTCTGAGTGGGAATTCCGCTGTGAATTGATAGTTCTGGTCAATGGCTGTCTAATCGGCCCTCGAAGGCAATCACTGAAGTGAAGTGCACCGGGAGTGACTATTGCAACGACTGTCGTGTCCAGCGTTGTGTTTGTCAATGAGGTTCTTGAAAGCATTTGTACTGGGAGCCCGTTTAATGTTAGTTGTTAGTTTGTTCCAGTCATTTGTAACTCTATAGCTGAAAGCAAATTTTCTTGTATTGTTATTATCATGTCTTTCTTTTTGTATTTTGTCAGTACTGTTACGTGTTACAACAATGTTAGTCTGCGGTGATTTAAAAAAGAAATCTTTGTTAGTGTCATCAATGTCGTTAAATATTATATACGCTTGTATTAGGTCCCCTCTCTTTCTTCTTGCCTTTAGTGTAGGCAAAGTCAAGTATCTTAGTCTCTCTTCATATGTGTAGTCTTTTATTTCGTAAATCAGTTTAGTAGCTCTTCTTTGGACTCTTGCGATTGATGTTGATTGGCGTACTAGTCTCGGAAACCAGGCAGGATTGCCGTATTCTAGATGAGGTCGTACTAGTGTACACTCCACTCTCTGTTCCAGGAGGCTGTTCTCTGAAAATCCACCAGTACCTAGGAATGGCAGTGACACTGTACTCTAGGACCAACACAGCTAGTGTTTCAAATGTTACCTTTTTGTTTCAGGAGTCCTTGAATATTCTAGTCATTTTTCCCCATTTATTTTAAGTTCATATCATATTTGACAAATAGGTGGCGTGATCTAACCATGTTTACCTGGTTGATTCTGACGGTTGGCAGTTTAAGTTTCTGGCAATTGCCAAAGTTGAACGTTTATTGTCATTAAATGGCAAAATTAATTTGAAGTCACGTTATAACTTATTGTGGAAAATCAGCTCCCTCTCTCTCTCTTTCCCCTCCCACACTCACACACAAACACACACACATGCGTGTGTGCTGACACAAATTTGTGATTTACTTTAAAATTAACAAGGGTGCCGCGGTCAATTGTAGACGGTAAGACCTATTACTTTTTTAAAGCCAGGACATTTGGACCTATTGATTTCTTACGGTCAGGTCCAAATGACCTATTGTCCTCTAACGCTGGCAGCAACACTGATGTAGATGAAATATTCATGAGGACGTCCCTCTGCAATATTATCCCAGCTATCTAAATAGACTGGAAGAACAAAAAGTGATTGCATGGAGACCTGATCAGAAATAGAGGGTTATAACTGACATTTATCTGCAATTAAATTGCTTTAAACTGACGGTTGCCAAATTGGGTTGTGAGTGAAGCGTAGCTCTGGCTTGTCACTCACTTCCACTACACATAAATGCGCGCAAGGATTTAGTTCTTCAAACATTTCTGCTTTCTGTAGCTATGCAGGGTTTGTGGATGTGGAACGTGGGAATATTACAGTTTGGAAGGTGAGGATTCTGATAGACTCGATGCAAATTGTCCGAACTATAGCTATGGCGTGCCCCTTTAATAGCTCATAATGATTAGCCAAATATGGAAAGGCAAAACTAGATTCAAGTAGCTGAAAATTGAAACACGAATGGCGGCTTGATTGAAACTTTACGAAATGGAAATCCTGTGTTTTCCAACACATGAATGTACAAATCAGTGTTTTGGGTCTACAGAACACGACAAATCCCGTCCAAGTCCACTTCAACACAACTTCACAAGCCCATGTCTTCAGAACTTCGCAATTCCATGTGTATACGAGACCACGAAAGTCACACATTGGCTGGATTCATGTCCTGACGACATATCTGTGGTAAGTTTAAAGGCTGTCTCCATGGTAAAAAAAATACTGAAATAACCATTTGTTTCTCTTTCTTCTTTCAATTTAATGACTTATGCGCTAGAGTTCGTATTCAATATGTTCCAGTGAAGATAATGACTCACTTTTCTAACCCGTATTCTCAAAAGCTCGGGAGAAAACGAAAGAAAATAATGTCCCTCTCCGGAAGTGACGTGTGGCTGGTGGCTTGATTCGGCCTTCCGCCATTTTGACAGAGATGGGAGAGTGAACCACAGCTTCGCGTAACAATCTGAACACGCATGCCGCATCAAGTTGTCAATAGACAACCACTGATGTTGATAAAGTAAGAGATCTGTCTTACATAATTGAGTTTCGGCGCTGTTTGGTTGCAAAGAAATGTGCGCAGTCTATATCACAAGTAGGTTTGGAAAGTGCATTTTCCGATGATATCGACGCAGCTAAGTATCAGGATCAGGAATATTGCGTCGCGGAACCTTTCAGATTATGACGCAATGTTGGCAAGAGAGCGCCTCGCCTAGCCCCACTTAAAACGATTTAAAACCTATCATTTTGGAATTTGTTCTCTTCCATAAAAAGTCTGAAGTCCATTGCTACTAAATTAAATAGCCTCTGGACTTATTTGAAAAATACACCCTTTCCTAATAGTTTTCTTAGTGCTGGCAATCAATAGTACTAGTAATGAGAGGGATGCACGACTCGTACCCTTTGATGACAGTGAGGGGCGACATTTGTATTGTTGTAGGCTATAATACAAATGTCGCCCCTCACTGTCATTAGGGCTAAATGTCACTTTTGTTAACTCCTTCATGATACGAACCCACCTTACTGTCACGGGACGCAGGGGTGGCCACATTTTTGTCAATTCAGCTTTCCCCGGGTATGTAACATGTCATTTTTAACTTACCCGCACAAAAATCAGGTTACCCACAATCTGAATGCAAAAACTCGTCCCCACCCCTACACACAGTCATGGAGTTGCGCTCACGCACACTCCACTGTCGAAATCTAACCAAGGAAATTCGTCCTTCCATTCTGGCAAAAACCTTCTGACACGTTTTGATCTGTCGCAGTGTCGATTCTAGACCGCGCATTCCCGCAAATATGAAAGAAATCCCGCAAAAATAAAATTTGGATGCGCGCCTTTTCACGCAAAGAAATACCAATTCCCGCATTTTCAAACATCTTGTGCATGCGCGATATAATAAATATAATTTCGTCAAACAGCCCAGCGTTGCAGATCGTAAGCGCTTGCAATCTTTTTGAGACAAGTGAGGCCCTGACAAGGATGTTTACATTTACCTATGTTTTCAAAAGTTACATTTTCCCTAAACATCCTTATCAGGGCCTCACTTGTCTCAAAAAGATTCACTTTTTCTCCCACAAGTCTTTGCTTCCCTTTGTGGTCACTTCCTGTTTTACATTCAAAATGGCCACCACGATAAGTGAAAGCGTGGATTTTTTCAAGAATGGAGACCCATGTGCAAATCAGCTTGACGACAAGTTGCCAAGTGAGGCAAAACATCCAAATAAATGGTCTTGGAAGTGGATGAAGGAGTTAGATTCTCAAAAAAGATAATGGAGTTTATGATTAAGAAGTTTCTGTTGTGCATGCAACGATGAAATTACATACACCTGACTTCACTCTTCAGGCAAGAAAGCCATCAGGAACCATACGTTGGTTCTCTCTCTCTCTCTCTCTCTCTCTCTCTCTCTCTCTCTCTCTCTCTCTCTCTCTCTCTCTCTCTCTCTCTCTTTCTTTGAAGTCTCTCTCTCTCTCTCTCTCTCTCTCTCTCTCTCTCTTTGAAGTCGTGGGGCAATGACGGCCTCCGGGATGCCACAGATTCCATCCTCCCCCAGCCTAGAGACTGGGACTTTTTGTTCTTATTTACGATAGAGTGACATAAATCAATAATTAGCAAAGATTCTATAATTTTAAACTAATCTTTGTTTCAGTTGGTCATGGTGATTTGGGCAATGACAACACCGGCATCGTGGGTGATTTGGGCAGCGATGACCCCTCCGTCAAGGATTGCGACGTGACGAGCACACATGCAGAACCGCTTGGTATGTTTATACCGCCACCATCATAAGTGACGGTTTCTGAGACTTCCACTACTCGTGCAGAACTTCTGATTGGAGAAACTCGAGGTCAAAGCTTGTTCCCAAATGTTCTTATTATTATTTCACATTGCTCAACATCCAGTTAGCAACACAGGCTAGATGTTAAGCAACGTGAAATAATAATAACACATTTTGGGACAAACTTTGACCTGTAGTTTCTCCAATCAGAAGCTTCTGCACGAGTAATGGAAGTCGCAGAAACCGCCACAATATTATTTAAATTTTATTTATATATAGATGCTACATGTCGGGTTCATCTACGGGGCTAGTGACAGACCGCCAATGATGTTTTTTGTTGTTTTTTAGTTGGCAGCATGGGGATATCTTGAGAAGGCTCTCCGTAGTCGGCTAGACGTTAAGCAATGCTAATAATAATAATAATAGCACTTGAGCAAAGAGCTAAAACATTTCGAGGTACGGTAGAGTGTTTGACATAAATAATAATAATAATACGAATATTTATAACGCGCACATATCTCCCCAACAGGCGACTCAAGGCGCACATACACTCATTCACACACACGGAGACTTAAAGTCACCAACACACACACACCAGCAACCATTAAAATATGTACAGTTATTCAAGGTGGGATGGACAATGATAATGGACAACAGGAGGGGGGAACATGTACACAGGGAGATAGTGATCAAGGGGGAGGTCGTAGAGAAGGTAGAGCAGTATAGGTATTTGGGGGTGATTATAGACAATAAGTTGACATGGAAACCAAACTCTGATGCCCTTGTGAAGAAACTCCACTCTCGCCTGTACTTTTTGAGAAAACTCAGGTCTTTTAACATCTGCAGACAAGAAATCCTTCAGATGTTTTACACTTCAACGTGCAATAGTGTGTTGTACTTTGGCTCCGTGTGTTGGGGTGGCAACATCAACAAGCAAGACAGGGATAGATTAGATAAATTCATCAGGAAAGCAAGTGGGGTGGTTGGGAGGAAGCAGGACAATTTCACATCAACACATGAACGACGACTGACTGACAAGGTACAGAAGATTTTGGCTGACGACTCGCACCCACTCAGACCGGAATTTGACAGTAGACGGACAGACAGGAGCAACAGATTCAGACAACCAACCGCAAGATCCACACGCTACAGAAATTCGTTCATTCCATCTGCAATTCACATCTTCAATTCTCAGGTGGGGCGGTAGATGCTGGTGTTGTCGCTCTGATGCACGGGGTCAGTGTTCTGTATTGTTTCAGTATTGTTGATTTTGTTTTGCATGATTATATACTCTTATTCTACTCTCTTAGACAATATGTGATAACCGGCAAGGTGCTGACTTTCTTTTGTGCATTGTTGATGGTGAATGCATGTTAATTTATTTTTAATATACTTTCTTATGTGATAACCAATGTGCTATATTTTCTCAGGACAAAGAACAAATGTTTATTTTGAATGTTTTATGTATGTTATTATTACGGACACAAACGCTCAGCAATGTAATTTCTCTTTTAGAGATTAATAAAGTTATTGTATTGTATTGTATTGGGGTGGGCAGTGTAGAATGCATGGATTATGTGGAAAAAAGGAATGTCTTGAGTGCAGATTTGAATGATTCGAGGGACTGTTGTTGACGGAGGGGGAGAGGTAGTGTGTTCCATTGGCTAGGTGCTTGGAAAGAAAATGAGCGTTGACCTGCTGTTTTGAGTTTGGTGTGGGGGATGTTGAGCTTGAGGGAGTCGGCAGATGATCTGAGTGCTCGTGAAGGGACATAGAGAGAGAGAGAGTCGGAGAGATAGGCAGGGGCGAGACCATGGAGGCATTTGTAGGTGAGAGTGTTGATTTTGTATGTGATACGGGCAGGAACGGGCAACCAGTGGAGCTGATTTAGGAGGGGGGTGATATGATCTCCCTTTTTCTTTCGTAAGGCAAGACGGGCAGAGCTATTTTGAATGCGTTGGAGACGAGAGATAGAAGAAGAGGGAAGACCCGCCAAGAGAGAGTTACAATAGTCAAGACGTGAGAGAATGGTGGACGTGACCAGTTTGGCGGTAGCATCTGTGGTGAGGTACTTGCGGATAGTGGCGATGCGGCGGAGTTGGAAGTAGCAGGTGCGAGAGACAGAAGAGATGTGTTGTTTCATGGAAAGGGTGTTGTCTAGAGTGACTCCGAGGTTTTTGACAGCAGAAGACAGAGGGACAGAAGAGTCAGAGAGTTGAAGAGAGTCGGAAGTGGCTTTGGAGAGTTTGGATGTAGTGCCTACTAGGATAGCTTCAGTTTTGTTGCTATTGAGCTGAAGTTTGATTTCTGTCATCCAATTCTGCACGTCAGTGATAGTGTCAGAGATAGAGGAAAGAAGAGATTCAGACTGGTCAGGGGAAGAGCTGTTGTGAAGTTGAGAGTCGTCGGCAAAAGAGTGGTGGAGAACGTTGTGTCGGTCAAGGATGTGGTCAAGAGGTTGAGTGTAGAGAGTAATTAGTACAGGCCCAAGGACTGAGCCCTGAGGGACTCCGCACTCAAGCCTGATGGGGTCAGAGTTCAGTTTGTCAATCGAAACAGTCTGGTAGCGGTCGGTGAAATAAGAAGAGAACCAAGAAAGAGCTGTGCTATGGATACCAAAGGTGTACTGAAGGCGTTGAAGGAGGATGTTGTGGTCGACTGTGTCAAAGGCCGCTGATAGATCAAGTAGAGCGACGGCAGAGATTTCAGCTTGGTCAGTGGCAAGGAGGAGATCAGTAGTGATTTTGAGAAGGGCAGTTTCGGTGGAGTGGTGAGGACGATAGGCAGATTGAAGCGGAGAGAGAAGATTGTTGCAAAGAAGGTGAGAGTTGAGTTGTTTTAGGACGACTCTTTCAAGGAGTTTGGAGATGAAGGAAAGGTTTGAGACAGGGCGGTAGTTGCTGAGAGTGTTTGGGTCGAGCGATGGTTTCTTCAGTAGATGTTTGACAATAGCAGTCTTAAAGGAGTTGGGGACAGTGCCTGTTTGCAGAGAAGTGTTGATGATTTTGAGAATAGAAGGGAGGAGTTCAGGAAGACAGTCAGAGTAGAGTTGTGTGGGAAGAGGGTCAAGGTCACAGGTTTTCAAGGTCATTTCTTTGAGGACTTTCTCCAGGTCAGTGAGAGTGAGAGGCTGAAAGTGTGTGAAGGGAGTGCCTGTAAATGCAGGAGAAGTTTCAGAGTTTTGGTGTGGGATTTTGTCTAGTTTGTCACGGATGGTTTGGATCTTGTTATGGAAGTAATCAGAGAAAGCTTGCGACAGTTTGGAGGGGTCGATGTTGTTGGGCAAGGGAGAAGCAGAAGAGCAGCCAACAAGGTCATTCACTGTGGAGAAGAGTGTTTTGGCAGAGGTTGTTTCACAGATTTTGGTGCTGTAGTGCGATTGTTTGGCGTCTGCGATGAGTGTCTGAGCATGTTCCATTTGCTTGTTGTAAATCTGTCTGTCAACTACCAGCTTTGAGGTTCGCAACTTCCTCTCTGCTCGGCGACGCAACTGTTTTGTATACTTAACTTCAGCTGTGATCGAGGGTGCAGAAGGCCAATCTACGATGAGTTTGGTTTTTGCGGGTGCATGTTCGTCAAGAAGTGTGCTGAGAGTGGAGTCGTAATGACGTACAGGGTCTGAGGATACCGGAGGATCAAGCAGTCGGCGGGCTGCTTCTGCGCGAAATGTGTCAGTGTTAACTTCTTTGAGGTTACGGCGGACTACGCGCTTTTTCTGTTTGGATGGTTTGGCCATCTTAAGAGAGAACAAAACTGCAGAATGATCGGATCTGAGGTAGTCATTCAGCAGGATGTCGTACACCAGGTCAGTGGACTCGTGGGTGACAATCCAGTCAATGATGTGTGTTTTGCGTGTGGGAGCGTCTACATGCTGTTTGAGGTCGTGACAGTCAAGAAGGTCCATCGTCTGTCTTGTGTCGGTGTTATAAATCAACAATAAGCAAAGATTCTATAATTTTAAACTAATCTTTGTTTCAGTTGGTCATGGTGATTTGGGCAATGACAACACCGGCATCGTGGGTGATTTGGGCAATGACGACACTGGCATCGTGGGTGATTTGGGCAATGAAGACACTGGCATCGTGGGTGATTTGGGCAATGACGACACTGGCATCGTGGGTGATTTGGGCAATGACGACACCGGCATCGTGGGTGATTTGGGCAATTCGTGGCTGATTTGGGCAATGACGACACCGGCATCGTGGCTGATTTGGGCAATGACGACACCGGCATCGTGGGTGATTTGGGCAATGACAACACCGGCATCGTGGGTGATTTGGGGAGCGATGACTCCTCCGTCAAGGATTGCGACTACACATGTCGCACACATGCAGAACCGCTTGGTATGTTTATACCGCCACCATCATATGTGACGGTTTCTGCGACTTCCATTACTCGTGCAGAATCTTCTGATTGGAGAAATTCGAGTTCAAAGTTTGTTTAAAAAAAATATGTTATTTTACATTGCTCAACGTCAAGTTAGCAACATTTTGGTACATACTTTGACCTCTAGTTTCTCCAATCAGACGCTTCTGCGCGAGTAATGGAAGTCGCAGAAACCGCCACAATATTATTTAAATTTTATTTATATATAGATGCTACATGTCGGGTTCTAGTGGACATACTCTTATAATATCTAAATACTTTTGCTACTACTAATAACATGCATTGTTTATTACCTAATTAAAGGCTCCCGCAGTGGGGCACTGCGGTTAAGAAATTAAAGGCCCCTCCTGTTTTTGGAACCGCAGGAGCTTTCTAGTTTGCTGTTAGGTAGATTTTTGGTTCCTCTTTCCTGTCATGCTCTCTTTTTCTTCATGAATTCTTTTCTTTTTTCTGCCTTAATCTTGCTCATTCACCTGTATTTTTTCCAAAAATCTCTTCTCTTGCCGCTTGTCTCGCGATTCATGTATAGTTTAATCTGTTAGTGTTCTGATGTAAGTCCAGCAGTAGATAGGTTAAGCCTATTTTAACATACTGGAAACTGGTAATCTTCCAGTAGGTATTAATTTAGTTTTACTAAAGCCTGCTGGGACACAAGTAATGGGTTAGTGCATTTGTAAACAGGAATCGCTTGACAAGTGGCCCCCTTCATCCCCCCCTTCCTCGTCCTGATATGGCTCTGCGTAGTCGGCTGGACGTTAAGCAAAAAATAAACAAACAAAAAAAAATAATTAAAGGCAGAGGTCGACAAAGCTCATGAAGACAAGCGTAAATTCAAGCTGGTCTCATGCTGAAATACAAACTTTAATAAATGGTTTTGGGCATCTCCTTCAAAAAGGCATGTATCCGTCAGGGAAGATAATTCAAGCCGCAATTAACCAAAATACTTGTCTCAACAATAGAACATGTATGAATGTGCGAGCAAAGCTTTAGCACTAAATGAAGACACGGTTTTAAGATGGACTAGCTGAAGTTGTGGGCAAAGACAGCATGTTGTTGCTTTTTGGCGAAAGCTTACTGAAGAAATATGGACCAGCTAGAAAAAATGACATAGCACAGAGATTGAGACAACTTGCTGGCCTGTTGGTGCAATATGTAGAGCAAACCTATTCATTACATCTTACCATATAACAGTGGCACAGGCACGGTTGGCCTAGTGGTAAGGCGTCCGCCCCGTGATCGGGAGGTCGTGGGTTCGAACCCCGGCCAGGTCATACCTAAGACTTTAAAATTGGCAATCTAGTGGCTGCTCCGCCTGGCGTCAGGCATTATGGGGTTAGTGCTAGGACTGGTTGGTCCGGTGTCAGAAGAATGTGACTGGGTGAGACATGAAGCCTGTGCTGCGACTTCTGTCTTGTGTGCTGCGACTTCTGTCTTGTGTGTGGCGCACGTTATATGTCAAACCAGCACCGCCCTGATATGGCCCTTCGTGGTCGGCTGGGCGTTCAGCAAAAAAAAACACCACAACATAACAGGGGCTCATTTTGAAATTGAGGTTGTCAAGAGGAATGTAATCGGACATTTTTCAAACTAATCGCACCATCGATGCAAACTGCACGCACTCGCACAAATAAATGAAATCTACACACAGCAACACCGACAGCTTTAAATGATTTTAATGTCATTAAAACGGTTTAAACCCAAATAAAATTGAATGAAATCTCACAGATAAATTTACAATGACTATCTGTCTTGCTTGAAGAAAAGAAAAAAACGAAAAGGGAGTGGAACACGGCAACACACATTCTGAGTCACTCCAGGAGCTTCAACAGAAACACAGGTGACGATCGCGGAATGTTGATGTTGAGAACGTCTGACGCATGCAGTATGCGTGCGGTAGCTATTTTCCGCGAAACCCTGCGGAACCCCGGGGGTACCCCGCGAAACCCCGCTTCGGCTTCCGTAATAAGAAAACATTTTGTACCGGTGTCTTAGAGTTTAATAGCTGACAAGGAAATTGAGTAACAAAATAGCGATAAGTCCGACCCCGAAATGAGACCCTGATGTAATACTATTATTTGCTGGGCTATACAAGTTATGTAGGTATGCATGCATGACCCTGGGTCTTGCTGTATGACTGGGAATTGCAGATATGTTCTTCAAAAGATTATGCCGTGTCTGAAGCATCAATATAAACGCTTATAGCTCACAGCTGAAAAGAACACTTCCTTACTAGTACGAAACCAAATGACAAACTATCAATTTGAATACAACACAGCTTCATAAGAACTGCTCAAACAAGGACCAATAAAAGAGAAAACTGAAGACCGTGGCCTTAATCTTACAAGTTTGAAGTTAAAACAAGTTTTGCAAACAATACATGTGAAAGAATGTTGTTATGCCTGAATATTAAAAAAAATTAGTTAGTGTTCCCAGAAACTTGAAATTTGGCATTGTTGTTTATATGTCGACCTAGTACCCAAATATATATAGACATTCTGGAAAACGTTATTTGTTTAGGAATATGGGGAACGTGGATATGGGGACCTTATTAATATTATGTTTTCACATATATATTTAAATCCTAAACAAATAACGTTTTCCAGAATGTCTATATATATTTGGGTACTAGGTCGACATATAAACCACAGTGCGAAATTTCAACTTTCTGGATGTTCTATGTACCATTGTTAAATATCTAGTTATAAGTTCTTTTTTAGTTATACTTTTAAAACGACAAGACATGAACATGTATGTCCTTTTTTTTAATTTTTTTTTTTATTGTTGTTATGTTTGTTTGTTTGTGTGTGTGTTGATCGATTTAATTTTTTTTTAAAGTTAGTGTTCCCAGAAACTTGTATTATATATATAATAAAAGTTTCTGGGAACACTAACTAATTTTTTTAATATTCAGGCATAACAACATTCTGTCACATGTATTGCTTGCAAAACTTGTTTTAACTTCAAACTTGTAAGATTAAGGCCACGGTCTTCAGTTTTCTCTTTTATTGGTCCTTGTTTGAGCAGTTCTTATGAAGCTAACTCTGACACCAGCCGGTTATTTGGGAACTCGTTTTCAACTGCTTGCAGAAAGTTGAAATTTGTCATTGTGGTTTATATGTCGACTTAGTACCCAAATATAAAAAGACATTCTGGAAAATGTTATTTGTAGGATTTAAATATATATATATATGAAAACATAATAAGGTCCCCATATCCACGTTCCCAAAAAGCTTGTCTGAATATAATAATATATATAATAAATGTTTCTGGGAACACTAACTTTTTTTTTAATATTCAGGCATAACAACATTCTTTCACATGTTTTGTTTGCAAAACTTGTTTTAACTTCAAACCTGTAAGATTAAGGCCACGGTCTTCAGTTTTCTCTTTTATTGGTCCTTGTTTGAGCAGTTCTTATGAAGCTGTTTTGTATTCAAATTGATAGTTTGTCATTTGGTTTCGTACTAGTAAGGAAGTGTTCTTTTCAGCTGTGAGCTATAAGCGTTTATATTGATGCTTCAGACACGGCATAATCTTTTGAAGAACATATCTGCAATTCCCAGTCATACAGCAAGACAAAAATTGGCTCTTTGCAGTCTGCTGGGCTATACGCGATATGTTATGTATGTATGCATGGCCCTGGGTCTTGCTGTACGACCCTGGGTCTTGCTGTACGACCCTGGGTCTTGCTGTACGACCCTGGGTCTTGCTGTACGGCCCTGGGTCTTGCTGTACGACCCTGGGTCTTGCTGTACGGCCCTGGGTCTTGCTGTACGGCCCTGGGTCTTGCTGTACGGCCCTGGGTCTTGCTGTACGACCCTGGGTCTTGCTGTACGACCCTGGGTCTTGCTGTACGGCCCTGGGTCTTGCTGTACGGCCCTGGGTCTTGCTGTACGACCCTGGGTCTTGCTGTACGACCCTGGATCTTGCTGTACGACCCTGGGTCTTGCTGTATGACCATGGGTTTTCATGTCACGTACGACATACAAATCACGATGTTCAAAGTTTTGACGAATTGAGTGTGACTACGATTCGTAAAACTTGAAATAGGAAGGTGTTATTGCTGTGTTTGATTGGTCGATCTTTGTTTAATGACAAAACAATTAATAATGCCAAGATTTTTAATGTGTACATAGTTCCTTTTCAGCTTGTGATTTATAACTCGTTGTGACAAGTTAAAGTTTGTGTAAGCCCTTAATAGACTCTTTGCAGTCCGCTGGGCTATACGCATTATGTATGTATGCATGACTCTGGGGATTGCTGTATGACCCTGGATCTTGCTGTATGACCCTCAATCTTGCTGTATGTCCCTCGGTCTTGCTGTATGACCCTCGGTCTTGATCAACAATGATCTGCATTTTTACTCAATATTTTCCACGAAGTACTGGGATCCTTGTATTTCTATCTACTCTGCTTTAATCTTGCTAAGACAATTATGTTGAGACGTCATAAATCAGTACTGGTATATTCTCGGAATTGCGGTCTGGTACCCTGTGATATCGGTTTGAAAAGTAGGGAAGGAGGCGATGTGAAGTGCCTTTAGTCGCTGCTGTCACAGTGGGGAGATTGCTAATTGGAGAAATGATTGCATGCAGAAAACGTGGTGATTATGATCCCACGTGACATTTTTACCGCCTTTCATTGTGTAAAAATAGCTTAAACGACAAAACAATTAATAATGCCAAGATTTTTAATGTGTACATAGTTCCTTTTCAACTTGTGATTTATAACTTGTTGTGACAAGTTAAAGTTTGTGTGGGCCCTTAATAGGCTCTTTGCGGTCTGCTGTAGGACCCTGTGTCTTGCTGTATGACCCTGTGTCTTGCTGTAGGACCCTGTGTCTTTCTGTAGGACCCTGTGTCTTGCTGTATGACCCTGTGTCTTGCTGTATGACCCTGTGTCTTGCTGTATGACACTGTGTCTTGCTGTATGACCCTGTGTTTTGCTGTAGGACCCTGTGTCTTGCTGTAGGACCCTGTGTCTTGCTGTAGGACCCTGTGTCGTAATGTATGACCCTGTGTCTTGCTGTAGGACCCTGTGTCTTGCTGTAGGACCCTGTGTCTTGCTGTATGACCCTGTGTCTTGTTGTATGACCCTGTGTCTTGTTGTAGGACCCTGTGTCTTGCTGTAGGACCCTGTGTCTTGCTGTAGGACCCTGTGTCTTGCTGTACGACCCTGTGTCTTGCTGTACGACCCTGTGTCTTGCTGTACGACCCTGTGTCTTGCTGTAGGACCCTGTGTCTGGCTGTATGACCCTGTGTCTTGCTGTAGGACCCTGTGTCTTGCTGTAGGACCCTGTGTCTTGCTGTACGACCCTGTGTCTTGCTGTACGACCCTGTGTCTTGCTGTAGGACCCTGTGTCTTGTTGTAGGACCCTGGCTCTTGCTGTACGACCCTGTGTCTTGCTGTACGACCCTGTGTCTTGCTGTAGGACCCTGTGTCTTGCTGTACGACCCTGTGTCTTGCTGTACGACCCTGTGTCTTGCTGTAGGACCCTGTGTCTTGCTGTAGGACCCTGTGTCTTGCTGTAGGACCCTGTGTCTTGCTGTACGACCCTGTGTCTTGCTGTACGACCCTGTGTCTTGCTGTACGACCCTGTGTCTTGCTGTACGACCCTGTGTCTTGCTGTATGACCCTGGGTCTTGCTGTATGACCCTGTGTCTTGCTGTACGACCCTGGGTCTTGCTGTACGACCCTGGGTCTTGCTATATGACCCTGGATCTTGCTGTATGACCCTCGGTCTTGCTGTACGACCCTGTGTCTTGCTGTATGACCCTGGGTCTTGCTGTACGACCCTGGGTCTTGCTGTACGACCCTGGGTCTTGCTGTACGACCCTGGGTTTTGCTGTATGATCCTGGGTCTTGCTGTATGACCCTGGGTCTTGCTGTATGATCCTGGGTCTTGCTGTATGACCCTGGATCTTGCTGTATGACCCTGGATCTTGCTTATGACCTTCGGTCTTGCTGTATGACCCTCGGTCTTGCTGTATGACCCTAGGTCTTGATGAACAAGGATCTGCATTTTTACTTAATATTTTCCACGAAGTACTGGGATCCTTGTATTTCTATCTACTCTGCTTTAATCTTGCTAAGACAATTATGTTGAGACGTCATAAATCAGTACTGGTATATTCTCGGAATTGCGGTCTGGTACCCTGTGATGTTGGTTTGAAAACTAGGGAAGGAGGCGATGTGAAGTGCCTTTAGTCGCTGGTGTCACAGTGGGAAGATTGCTAATCGGAGAAATGATTGCATGCAGAAAACGTGGTGATTATGATCCCACATGACATTTTTACCGCCTTTTGCTGTGTAAAAATAGCTTAAATGACATGTCTTAAAGCTCTGCTTAAACTCGTAGTAAACCTCGGTGTTTACGCAGGTTCCTAGCTAATCGTGTATAAACTTGTCTTGCAAAGAAGCAGAGTAGATAGAGATACAAGGATCACAGTTCTTCGTGGACATTATTTTATCCTCTTTTCTTTTTAAAACCTGGTTTTTACAAACAGGGGAAAGTACCTCATCGTTTCCAGAGCCTCACAATTATATGTCCTTGTAAACATGGTTTATCAGAAGGACTGGTGACATACCTTCATTGGTAATTTTTAGGTTTTTTTAGTTGGCAGCGTGGGGCGTTTTGAGACGGCTCGGTGTAGTCAGCTGGACGTTAAGCAATGTTTAATAATATATAATATGTTGCAAATCGTCACGCTAATGGGATAATTGCCTAACTCACTTTTGCAAGTTTTGAGAAAAAGCGATTTGTTCAGCAGCCTCTGCATTGAACTTTGGGTTCTGTACTTCAGTAGAATGAACTTTAATCCAAATTTCTATTGATCTTGTTTACCATGGGATGCACATGCATAGACAGAAAAGCATGGGTATGCTGTTAAGATAACTGACTTATGAGTTAGGCAATTTTGCTGACATGGCATCAGCAACCGTTTCTCTTTGCAATTTCTTTTCGGAATTTTTACAGATGATTGACACAATTGTTGGCGTTATTATGGAACCGTTGTCTCAAAACTATCTAACTCTGAGTTGGGCAATTATCCTATTAGCGTAATGAAATGTATCATCAGATTTGATTTTGATTAATTTTTTTCCATTGAAATGCTTTTTTGATTTTGAATTTTGTTCCCAGGGTCCGCCCTGGGAGGTGGGGGGGGGATCTCTTATTTTGGGTTCTTAGTCACCTCATGCGCCCCAATGGGATAAGAACATATATTTAGGTGAGCCTTTATTGTCATTTTTAGTCACCCACCCAAAGGAAAGGGGGGTGACTGTTACTTTTGTCAGCGTCCCTGCCTGTGTCTATCCGTCTACACATACGGTTGGGTGATTTTAGGACCCGTGGTCCTTTTCTTGTTTATTTCTTTTTTTCTGCCTCCCCATTGTTCAGTCACCTGTTTCACTTTTACCATGGACTTTGATTCATGGTGTTTAAGAAATAACGATTTTCGATGTCAAAATAAAAGCTGAGTTGTGATTAATGTTTATTTCAGGTAAGAATTAACTTGGTGCGTAATTACACAACACGAAAAAAGATAAATGCAAGTACAAAATTGGAAATATATTTAGTTTGATAATCTAATTCAATGAAAAGCCTGATTTCTGTACTTTTTTTTCTTGTTCTTGTTTTCTCTACTTGAGCACGTTTTTTTTTCTTTGAGAAGTATGTGTCCTCCGACTACGCATGGCTGTCTGTGTTAAAAGTATGTGTCCTTCGACGACGGTCGGCGAAGAATGTTTTTAGCGACTGTCGGCGAAGGTTAATCATGCTTAGTGACATCATATTTCTTCAAAATCATGTTTTTTGGGTGCGATTATTTTTTTGCAAACATATTACAAGTTAATAATTTTCGGTTCAATGACTATACATAAGACTGTATTATCTTTAATGTTCTTTTTAGTTATCAGTAGATTTAAATGACTGTATTTTATTTTCGGTAACAATCCACCTTTTTGCAAGACGAGGTATGTCTTTTTCTTTAAAACAATAGTTGCTTATGTTATTGTTTGTGTTGTTGATGCTGGACTAATAAACAACAGTATCTGTTTAAAACCTTCATGAACAGTGTGTATTGTGTAAACAGGGAGTGACTGCAAGCGAGTATTGTGCTCTCTCTCTCTCTCGCTCTCGCTCTCGCTCTCGCTCTCGCTCTCGCTCTCGCTCTGTGTGTGTGTGTGTGTGCTATTTTTTTCCGCAAATATGTTCTCTCTCTCTCTCTCTCTCTCTCTCTCTCTCTCTCTCTCTCTCTCTCTCTCTCTCTCTCTCTCTCTCTCTCTCTCTCTCTCTCTCTCTCTCTCTCTCTCTCTCTCTCTCTCTCTCTCTCTCTCTCTCTCTCCCGCTCTCTCTCTCTCCCGCTCTGTGTGTGTGTGTGTGTGCTATTTTTTTCCGCAAATATGTTCTTCAAAAGATTATGCAGTGTCTGAAGCATCAATATAAACTTTATAAGCTCACAGCTGAAAAGAACACTTCCTTACTAGTACGAAACCAAATGACAAACTATCAATCAATCAATCAATCAATAGAATTTATTTCCAAAATGCAAAAGCACATGATTTTGTTTTAAATGTTGCAGTAAATCATATATCCACGTCCACACTCACATTCACACCCAAATTGTCACAGCATAAGAAACATGGTTAAATACTATTTGCACAACCGACTATCAATTTGAATACAACACAGCTTCATAAGAACTGCTCAAACAAGGACCAATAAAAGAGAAAACTGAAGACTGTGGCCTTAATCTTACAAGTTTGAAGTTAAAAAAAGTTTTGCAAACAATACATGTGAAAGAATGCTGTTATGCCTGAATATTAAAAAAAAAGTTAGTGTTCCCAGAAACTTTTATTATATATATTATATATTCAGACAAGGTTTTTGGGAACGTGGATATGGGGACCTTATTATGTTTTCATATATATATTTAAATCCTACAAATAACATTTTCCAGAATGTCTTTTTGACTCACATGCGAAGCAAAAGTGAGTCTATGTACTCACCCGAGTCGTCCGTCCGTCCGTCCCCCCCCGTCCGGACGTCCGTCCGTCCGTCCGGAAAACTTTAACGTTGGATATTTCTTGGACACTATTCAGTCTATCAGTACCAAATTTGGCAAGATGGTGTATGATGACAAGGCCCCAAAAAACATACATAGCATCTTGACCTTGCTTCAAGGTCAAGGTCGCAGGGGCCATAAATGTTGTCTAAAAAACAGCTATTTTTCCCATTTTTCCCATTTTCTCTGAAGTTTTTGAGATTGAATACCTCACCTATATATGATATATAGGGCAAAGTAAGCCCCATCTTTTGATACCAGTTTGGTTTACCTTGCTTCAAGGTCAAGGTCACAGGAGCTCTTCAAAGTTGGATTGTATACATATTTTTAAGTGACCTTGACCCTGAACTATGGAAGATAACTGTTTCAAACTTAAAAATTATGTGGGGCACATGTTATGCTTTCATCATGAGACACATTTGGTCACATATGATCAAGGTCAAGGTCACTTTGACCCTTATGAAATGTGACCAAAATAAGGTAGTGAACCACTAAAAGTGACCATATCTCATGGTAGAAAGAGCCAATAAGCACCATTGTACTTCCTATGTCTTGAATTAACAGCTTTGTGTTGCATGACCTTGGATGACCTTGACCTTCACATGTATTTTGGTAGGAAAAATGTGTAAAGCAGTTCTTAGTGTATGATGTCATTGCTAGGTTTAGTTATTTGACCTTGACCCTGAAGGTCAAGGTCATGTAAAGGTCAAGGTCAAGCATGTGAGTCGTATGGGCTTTGCCCTTCTTGTTATATTTGGGTACTAAGTCGACATATAAACCACAATGCCAAATTTCAACTTTCTGCAAGCAGTTGAAAACGAGTTCCCAAATAACCGGCTGGTGTCGAGTTCGCTTCATAAGAACTGCTCAAACAAGGACCAATAAAAGAGAAAACTGAAGACCGTGGCCTTAATCTTACAAGTTTGAAGTTAAAACAAGTTTTGCAAACAATACATGTGAAAGAATGTTGTTTCACCTGAATATTAAAAAAAAAAGTTAGTGTTCCCAGAAACTTTTATTATATATAGTATATATTCAGACAAGCTTTTTGGGAACGTGGATATGGGGACCTTCTTATGTTTTCATATACCTAATAATAACATTTTCCAGAATGTCTTTTTATATTTGGGTACTAAGTCGACATATAAACCACAATGCCAAATTTCAACTTGCTGCAAGCAGTTGAAAACAAGTTCCCAAATAACCAGCTGGTGTCAGAGTCCCCATATCCAATGTATATATATATACGACTTGTGTCTGTGTGTGTGTCTGTGTGTCCGCGATGCACGGCCAAAGTTCTGGATGGATCTTTTCAAATTTGGTGGCCATATTCAGCTACATCCCGGACACAACCTGCTCGATGAGATATTTCAACACGTGCTCTCAGCGCGCAGCGCTGAACCGATTTTGGTTTTTCTCTGGATCCATTCCCAGTAACTCTTCCTTATCTTCTCCAGTGTTTTCAGCGTTTATCTCCCTTCCTTCGTGTGGCGTCAATCCATATTCCCGTTACTACGTTACTATTTTTAGAATGTCACTGCACTGTCCAGAACGCTTTCCTTGCACCCGTAAGTTGTTTCTTACTGTAAAAGTGAAAAGGTCGAATCAATTAATAGCCACGCGAAAAATACACTGTCATCTATCTCTATGTATTTATAGATATAGATCTACACATATATATATATATATACGGCTTCTGTGTGTGTGTGTGTTTGTGTGTGTGTGTGGGCAACACCTGTGGATTGTAGAGTTCTGTTTGTGATGTGGTCTAGCGGCTTTGGTGTGTCTGCAGTGCCTCGGCTTCATGGTTAAGGCCAGACAGATGCAGAGTCCTCTCGACCTGATCGACTCCCTCTCAGCTACATACACACAACTCTCCAACACCAAGGTTGAACGCTTCATTCCGGGCGGCGCCACTCTGGCGCTGGGCGCTCTTGCTGGTGCCAAGCAGTTGTCCGTGACGGATATGAAAGCTGTTAAAACCACTTTTTAACCTATTTTAAATCTGCCCTTTAACTTACCTTCTTTGTGCGTGTTAAAATGGCTGAACAAGGTGAAAGCGGTCACGGATTTATCATATTACAGTGGAACTGTCGCTCTATCAACTCTAACTTCTCTCAGCTATATAATTATATATCAAATCACTCTGCTGACATCTTAGTTATCCAGTCAGTCAAGAGAAAACGCTCCCTACTGCCTTCTATAGATGGTTTTGACTTCCCTCCCATAGTAGAGCAAAAGGGCTCAGGGCAACTCATTCAAACAGCTATTTATCTAAAGTCTTCCTTAAATTACAAACCCTTTGCACCTCTCATCCCTAGTTCAGAAAATCTCAGTACATGTGCTGTTGAAATCGAAATAAAAGGATCCAAAAACCTCAACATAGTTAACATATATTACCCCCACGGGTGTAATAAAAAAGGAACTACCGACTGGCTAAAATCCCTGGATCATGGCAGGGCACACTGGTGCGTGATGGGTGATTTTAATAATCACCACCCTCTGTGGGACTCTGCTAACCCTAGATACAAACATGCCAATAGCAACCTTGCTGACGTCATTTTGGAAACTGACTTTTGTATACTAAACGATGGCTCGGCAACCAGACTTCCAGACAGAGCTGACCATTCCCCGTCAGCAATCGATCTCTCCCTTTGCTCAAATGCCATAGTCACTGACATCGACTGGAACGTTTTCCCAGACGCCCTCGGCTCCGATCACTTACCCATTGTTCTTACCTTCCGCCACTTCGCCCCTAATCGCAATAACTCGGAGGTCAGAAAAAAGTACAATTACAAACAGGCAAATTGGGACAGCTTCCGTGCGGAGCTCGAGGGTGTCAGGGAGGAAACTCTCCTTACGGATGACATCGAAGCCTCTTACAATAACATACGTCAATGTATACTCACTGCTGCCAATAATCACATTCCGCTTAAATCAGTAAATCCTAACTGTAAGGCCAAAAGGAATGAGTGGTGGAATGCAGACTGTGATGAAGCCTTGGCAAACAAGCGATATCACATTAGGACATATCTCAGGCACTGCTCAGACGCTAACTTCACGAATATGAAGTCAGCTGAAATACAATTTAACCAGATCACCGCTGAGGCTAAACTTCAAAACTGGGAAAACTTTGTCCACAAAGAAACTAAAGATTACAAAGACTGTGGCAAAATCTGGAAGAAAATCCGCAGATTTAAATGTAGATACAGAACTAAAGAAAAGCCACTACTATCGGGTGATAAAATGACCACAACTGACTCTGAAAAGGCAAACCTATTAGCAGATACCTTTGCCAAAAATAGTCAATCAAAATCCCTAGATACTGAACGACTCAATTATAGGTTAGATCAGGAGAAGGGTTTCACATACCCCCCAGATGACAACCAGTTGCCTATAAACTGCATGTTTAAGGCAAAAGAAGTCCAAAACGCCATCTCTTCTGTGAAAGACCCAAAAAAATCCACAGGTTTAGACCCAATATCATATCACATGATAAAACATCTACCACCTAACTTTGTTAAGTTGCTCACTCAGTTTTTCAACCTATGCTGGTTAAAGGATACTATCCCCGCAGCGTGGTCAGACTCACAAGTAGTAGCAGTATTGAAGAGCGGAAAACCGGGCAATCTACCTGGCAGTTACCGCCCCATATCACTAACCCCCCACCTCAGCAAGATCTTTGAGCGTGTGGTGAACCAGAGGCTGGAGTTCCACCTCAATAAACACAATATCATTCCTACATGCCAGGCAGGTTTTAGGCAAGGTCGTTCGTGTGCGGACCACATTGTGCACGTCACTGAAAAAATCAAAAAGACCTTGGCACATAGTAATAATTCTCTTCTTGGAACCTTCTTTGATATTAAATCTGCGTACGACAGCGTCTGGCATGCTCGTCTACTCCTAAAACTCGGCAGAATCGGTGTCTCTGGCCACATGTACCAATTCATCAAAAACTTCATCAGCAATCGCAAGATGTCTGTCCGGGTGGGCTCTTCGGTGTCCGAAACCCATGCGCTGGACATGGGGGTTCCCCAGGGCAGTATCATCGCGCCAAACTTATTCAGCATCATGCTCTATGACATTACTTCTGTTAAGGTTGACGGTGCCAGTGTACTTCTGTATGCGGACGACCTCGCCTTAATAGACACTAATAGACCACGCCATAACAGAGTTACCAACACTGTTGACTTATCTTCTTACCAAACTAAAATCGACAACCTCTGTCAATATATGTACACCAACGGCTTCCAACTAGCCTCAAATAAAACAGTCTTTCTTGTTGTCTCCCGTAGACAACTGTACAGGAACTGCAGTATAAAGATAGGTTGTGATATTATCAAACCGAGCTCAGAAGTTAAGTTCCTCGGCGTTATCATCGATACCCGACTTAACTGGACCAGTCATATCGAACATCTGATCAATAAGGCCAACAAGGATCTTTATATCATACGCTACCTGGCGTCCCAATCCTGGGCCAGAGGGCGTAAGTGTGTCACAGAGGTAGTGCGGGCATTAATTCGCTCCCGCCTCCTTTACGGGTGCGAAGCTTATTTCGCGACGCGCCCGGCGCTCATGAAAAAACTGGCTATTATAGAGTGCAGGGCGCTCAAAATAGCTCTGGGACTCTCCCAACAAGCGAGTAAGAGTCGAGTCTACAGCGAGTGTGGGTGGCTGCCCCTTGTGGATGAGATAAAACTCCGTTCAGCTCAGTATGCTGTCAGAGCCCACGCGGTAGAGAACTCTGCCTGCGAGGTCCTGACTGACTTTTTTCCTCAGCACCAAAATTATGAGGCCAACACCAAACATAGCACTCAACTCTTGGCCAAAACGCTACCCTTATCCGACACAGTAAACCGCATTCTAGCCGATAGCGGGGTGAAGGTCAGTGAGCTGGCCAGGGTCCCCCCGCCCTCCTACCCGCCTTGGCTTGAGGAAACCCCTACTATCATATACGACAGTGAAGATAATACTACCAAAAAAGATAACCCCGTCTACCTAGCTACTGTTACAAAAGAAACCCTAAACTACAAATTCTCGGAGCATTTAAAAGTCTTTACTGACGGATCCAAATTTGCAGACGGCAGCGTTGGCTGCGCCTTTGTGATCCCAGATCTCAAAATCTCAAGGAAATATACTCTTAATAAAGACATCTCCATATTCTCAGCCGAGCTATTTGCCTTGCTCATGGCATGCACTTTTATAAATGACCTCCCAGTCACACCGCGTGCGGTAGTTTTCTGCTCTGACTCGCGCTCTTCATTACAAGCTCTGCATCGAAACACATCAAATCGGGCAGAGCTACAAAGAGAAATCCTCTTTATATGTCACCAGTTAATCTCATCCGGCACATCCGTATCATTTCTCTGGGTCCCCTCTCACGTAGGGGTCCGGGGAAATGAACTGGCGGATGTCGCTGCGAAAGAAGCGGCAGAATCTAGCCCAGCTAACACTAACATCGGCTACTCAGTAACCGAGTTCTACAGTAAAATCCGTAAACTCATTCGAAGTCAGTACGTAACATCTCTGTCCTATCAACCCATTGATATGCACGATCTACACCCCGATCTCCCAACAAACCTCCTCACTATCTTCAGACGCCTCCGTGCCGGCGGCTGCCGCTTCCATATCTTTAACAAGTCCTGCCATTGTGGAGAACCCTATTCATTTCAACACATTTTCGCTCCATGCGCTACAAATAGAATTACCTTTAAAACCTTATATGACCATATGCAGCTCCATGGTCTGAGTCCCCAGGATTATCTGCGCAGTAGCAGTTCTCTAGGCTGGTCACACAGCTTGCTGCTGTGCCGACTGGTCAGGGACTCGGACATGGGGCTGTGGGTATAACTAAGCCCAGATTATCACATCAGCGTGTTTCAGTTTGAGGTTGAGTGGCTCCCGCCATCCCTCCTGATTCCAGCGACTACCTTCTAGACAACATATCCTCACCCAAGGCCCACTAGTCGCCAAACTGTACATATTGTTTTTATTACCACGGCCTTCGTGGCTTACATCTTAATCCTTTTATTTGTAAAAAGTTTTGAGATTTATTGTTCGTGTTCCTCTTACTTGCTCATCTATTTGGTTTTATTGGTGATCCTGAAAGGTTCCACTTTTTAACTCGATTTGAAATAAAAAAAAATAATATTACAAGCCCGTTATTCAAGATATAGAATACAGACTTATAATTCTTACCAAGAAACATCTTAACTACTTTTCATTTTAACAAATTCCACAGAGCATTATCAACTCAACCCCACCCCCTGCCCTCCTCTCCTTATTTTTTGTTTCTTTCTTTCCTCTTTTTGAAAGCGGACAAACACTCAAGTCCTTAATGGCTCAAAACCGTAGGACTTTTAATATTAATTTTAACGTGTCTGTATGTTCAGGCCTTCCTTTCAGAAGCCATAACAGTTATTCTCAATCCCGTTTGAGTGGACTTCGCCTTCAAAGGTGATTGTGGTGTTTCGGCACTCGGTTACATTTGGCGTCGTCGACAGCGATGGGACTCGACATGAAATGTTCAGGCCACTGAATCATTTTCGTGCTGTTCCCATTCCACCTGGGAGGGACCTAAGCTTGGCGGGTCCATGGTTCGGAACTTTGGGGACAAAGTTCATTCAAAGGGGGTCGAGTGTGACAGGGAGACTACCGTCGCCCTTCACAGCAGACTCTGCAGAGTTGTTCGCCTTAGAAGTTGTGGGCTTTCCTTGCATGTACCCGTAAGTTGTCCTCACTGTAAAAGTGCAAAGGTCGAATCTATTTATCGAAAAATCCACTGTCATCTATCTCTATATATTTATATATATACATAGATATATACGGCTTCTGTGTCTGTGTGTGTGTGTGTGTGTGTGTGTGTGTGTCTGTGTGTCTGTGTGTCTGTGTGTCTGTGTGTGTGGGGAGGCAACACCAGTGGATTGTAGAATTCTGTTTGTGATGGGGTCTGGTGGTTTCCGATTGTTTGGAGTGTGATTTGAACTCATGCCACTTTCAACCCCTGACTCAGTTTATAAACTCAAATAAAAATATCCTGCCAAATACCTCAAAGGAAAAATTAAGCTATCTTTTAAGTTTTAATAAAGACCTTGGATGGCAAGGTCCCAAACTTATCGCTGGACTTATGCACACGCACCCACTTGGTCCCTGGATATGAAGAGACATTGCTGCGGCTGATGCCATTGCTTCTCATACAGCTACTATATAATTTTATCAGAACTTTTAAAAATACCATTTTATATCCAAGTATCTCTTAACACCATTTTTAATTAGATGAGCGAGAGTGTGCGGGGGGCGGGAGGGTGGTGAACCACAGTACATAAAGGGAAAGTTTGTGTGCGTGCCTGTGTGTGTTCTTAATCTAAGACAAATGTCGCCAATGTTTTTACAGAGTGACGTTAAATAAACGATTTTATCATTTATCTGTCTGTATGTTCTGGCATTTGAGAAGCCATAACAGATAATATAGGGCTTAAAAAAAACCTCTAAAATTCCCAATCCCGTTTGAGAGGACTTCGCCTTCAAAGGTGATTGTGGTGAACCGCCACGCTGTCTGTCTCTGTCTCGCGATTCACCCCGGCGAAGCCGGGTATTCCTCTAGTATCCATATATATATATATATATATATATATATACGACTTGTGTCTGTCTGTGTGTGTGTGTGTGTGTGTGTGTGTGTGTGTGTGTGTGTGTGTGTGTGTGTGTGTGTGTGTGTGTGTGTGTTGTCCGCGATGCACGCCCAAGGTTCTCGATGGATCTGTTTCAAATTTGGTGGGCATATTCAGGTAGACGAATACGAATACGAATACGAATACGAATACTTTATTATCTCATACAGAGAAATTTCAGTGTGGTGCACATTAAAAGACAAAACAAATAATAAGACAACAGATAAAAATACCATACGAAGCATACTACACTCGCGCACGCATATGTACACTAACAGGAATAGTAACATGATTCCAAATAGGTAAATTGCCGTCAGCTTTAGCTAAAAGTTTACCGCTAAAAACTATCATTATCAAGACCCCGGACACAACCTGCTCGATGAGATATTCCCACACGTGCTCTCAGCGCGCAGCGCTGAGCCGATTTTGGTTTTTCTCTGGATCCATTCCCAATAACTCTTCCTTATCTTCTCCAGTGTTTTCTGCGTTTATCTCCCTTCCTTCGTGTGGCGTCAATCCATATTCCCGTTTCTATTTTTAGAAGGTCACTGTCGACAACGCTCAATCCATATTCCCGTTATGCTATTTTTACTCTTCTCTAGTGTTTTGCGCGTTTATCTCCCTTCCTTCGTGCGGTGCGCCGGCAAAGCCGGCGTACACCCGGCAAAGCCGTACACCCGGCGAAGCGGGTAATCATCTAGTATAGATATATATACGGCTTGTGTGTGTGTGTGTATGTGTGTGTGTGTGTGTGTGTGTGTGTATGTGTGTGTGTGTGTGTGTGTGTGTGCGTGTGTGTGTGTGTGTGTGTGTGTGTGTGTGTGTGTGTCCGCGATGCACGGCCAAAGTTCTCGATGGATCTCTCTCAAATTTGGTGGCCATATTCAGGTACACCCCGGACACAACCTGGTCGATGAGATATATGTCAACACGTGCTCTCAGCGCGCAGCGCTGAACCGATTTTGGTTTTTCTCTGGATCCATTCCCAGTAACTCTTCCTTATCTTCTCCAGTGTTTTCAGCGTTTATCTCCCTTCCTTCGTGTGGCGTCAATCCATATTCCCGTTTCTATTTTTAGAAGGTCACTGTCGACAACGCTCAATCCATATTCCCGTTATACTATTTTTAGAAGGTCACTGTCCAGGCGAAGCCGGGTATTAATCTTCTCCAGTGTTTTGCGCGTTTATCTCCCTTCCTTCGTACGGTGCGCCGGCAAAGCCGGCGTACACCCGGCCAAGCCGGGTATTCGGCTCGACTTCTTCCCGGCGAAGCCGTACCCGGCGAAGCGGGTATTCATTTAGTATATCATACGTTTCTGAAGCGAGCAGAGACACATAAAACACTGAAGTCTACATATCAAGAGCCTCATCTGAATATGAAGGGAATTCCTTTATCTTATGGAAATAATGAGATGTGCACCTAGAATATTCTACACACAAGCAGATTGCGTCAGTACCGTAGTAAAAGTTACAAGTTTTTTGATCTAAACTTAGCGTTATCGTCGTGTTATGTTAATATCGCACAAAAATAAACGTACACACACACACACACACACACACACACACACACACACACACACACACACACACACACACACACAAACATACACACACACACACACACACACACACACACACACACACACACACATACACACACGTGCGCGCGCGCGCGAGGACACTTACGCACACAAATAAGTCTATCGAAACAGTGTCTATGGGAGTATAACTTGGTTTTCTGGGTAGTTATTGAAGTGACGTTTAAAAAGAAATGAAAAATGTGCAAATACTAAAGGACATAGACTGCCGTTGCTATGGAAACTGGCATAAACAGCGCCATATTAATTGGATCTTTAGGAAACGGTTTTACAGCAAGAGCATACATCAGAAATGCATATTATTTGGCACAAAGATACACATGACTTATATCCACAATCATATAGAACGATTTTTGACAAAAGGCAACAATTGAATTTAGATTTATTGTGTAATAAGGATTAATGAATATGCGGTTAAAAATTCATTAAATCCTATTGGAAAAAATAATTTAAATTCACCTCTAGTCTATAGTCAAACAATCGTTCTATATGATTTTAGATATAAGTCATGTGTGTCATTGTGCCAAATATCATGCACTTCTGATGTATGACGTCGCTGTAAAAACGTGTCCTAGAAATACAATATGGCGGCTGTTTCCATAGCAACATTAATGTTGTCCATTAATATTCACAATTTGTTCATACATTTTTATAAGTCACTGCAATGACTACCAAGAAAACTAGGTTATTCCATGTATTCTCCAAGTTTAATTTTAGTGCCGCACATTAGGTCCTGCTTGAAATCCACGCAGTGATTTGTATTTCCAGTAATATTTGTACTCAACGTATTATCAATTCTGCGTCCTGTCTTTCGGCATAGTCTCCTGCTGACATGTTGTAATTAAGCGCAGACCCTTTATAACATGTTTGCTTTCTGTCTTTAACCCATTTGACAAGTGAGTAACTGATTAATGTAATATCATTAAATACAGTTTAGTGTTTGGAAGTTTTAAAACTACAAGTTCAGTTTCTTCGTAATGTTATTTTTCTCACAGCTAGTTGATATGTCTCACATGTTGCTTCCAAACAGATGTGGTGGCTGTCTTCGCTGTTCGCCGTCCTGCTTCTTCCTGCTATCGGCAATGCCGGCTGTGAAGATGTACCAGAGAATTGTACATTTCAACGTAATTTCTGCAATTGGACGAAACATAACTGGAACCGAAACAGTCATATGAAGAATGAATATGCAAGATTAAAAAACAATATGCAGTCCGGAAACATAAGTAGCAAGATGCATTGTGTGAGCTCAAACATTTCTCATTGTATGAAATTTCGATTCTACTTGAAAAAGAGCGATGATAACGTACTAAATGTTTCAATTAAACGGTCTTTAGAAAATACGGAGGAGCTGTTATGGACCTATTCTACCAAAACAAATTTCAGGGAAGCTTCAGTACCTATCAAATCAGGCTCAGAATTCGTTTTGATATTCAGAGGAAGACAAGAAGAAACAGATGATAATGATTCAATCCGCGTGGATGACTTCAAATATGAACAGTCAGGTTGTAACATAGAACCTTCGTCGGCGGCTCCACCTCAAGCAGCCACAACCAAAGACCCAATCCCAACGACAACAACGACAGCATCAACAACATTAGAAAACTCGACAGAAGTGACAACATTTGTTTTAAAGACAAGTGCAGCAGTACCAGATACTAATACAGCAGTCAACACTTCTGCCCCTAGTGATATCACCGATGCAGTCACTTCTTCGGACACAACTGGAACGATTGTTGGTGCTCTTTTTGCTGTCATCGCTGTTGCTCTTGTCGCTATCATTGTTTTTATTGTACTTCATCGAAAGCAAAGTCCACTGCTGACATTGTGCTTCCTAAAGAAGAAGAAAGATGCCCAGCAGCAAAGCGGTTCCAACAACAGAGCTTTTTATTCAGAAAGTCCTCATGATACCGAACTTGACGACAGCAATAGAGCCCCAACGTACGCAAACACTGCAAGAACTGCACAGCAAACTTCGACAAGAACCTACGACGTACTGGACTTTACTGACGCTGGTGAAGAAAGACGTGTGTACGCTGACTTGCGAACTTTACCTGCTCAGCAATCTGACAATGGAGCAAACCTGTATGAAGCTTTGCAGGAGAACACTGATACTCATGTGTACAGGCAATTGCCTGGTCTGGACCAGAAGTAGCAGGCGAACACATCTGTGTGTGTGTGTGTGTGTGTGTGTGTGTGTGTGTGTGTGTGTGTGTGTGTGTGTGTGTGTGTGTGTGTGTGTGCTAGTGTAAAGCCGAGCGGTGGTAGCTTCACGTAACTAGTATGCATTCATACTATGTATTAATCGTTAAAGATGTTCATGATCAAAGCTGATTTGCTTAGGCCCCCTTCACACAAAGCTACGTTCTTACGAAGACCATGCCGAGCACTCCGATCTGAAAAAAGTTATCACATCGGGGCATATTGCCGTTAAAATCCAGCACATGGCAAATTAAAAACAAGTCGCGTAAAACGAAATAAAAACATTTAGTCAAGCTGTCGGCATAAAAGGAATAGATTAACATACAAGTCGCGTAAGGCGAAATTACTACATTTAGTCAAGCTGTGGAACTCACAGAATGAAACTGAACGTAGTCCGCCGCTAGTGCAAAAGGCAGTGAAAGTGACGAGCCTGTTTGGCGCGGTAGCGATTGCGCTGTGCTTCATAGCACGCTTTACTGTACCTCTCTTCGTTTTAACTTTCTGAGCGTGTTTTTAATCCAAACATATCATATCTATATGTTTTTGGAATCAGGAACCGACAAGGAATAAGAAGAAATAGTTTTTGAATCGATTTCGGAAATTTAATTTTGATCATAATTTTTATATTTTTAATTTTCAGAGCTTGTTTTTAATCCAAATATAACATATGTATATGTTTTTGGAATCAGAAAATGACGAAGAATAAGATGAAATTGTTTTTGGATCGTTTAATAAAAAAAAAATTTTAATTACAAGTTTCCGATTTTTAATGACCAAACTCACTCATTAGTTTTTAAGCCACCAAGCTGAAATGCAATACCAAACCCCGGGCTTTGTCGAAGATTGCTTTGCCAAAATTTCAATCAATTTGATTGAAAAATGAGGGCGTGACAGTGCAGCTTTAACTTTCATAAAAAGCCGGATATGACGTCATCAAAGATATCTATCGAAACAATGAAGAACATGTCTGAGAATATTATACCCTGGAACTCTCATGTAACATTTTGTGAAGATCGGTCCAGTAGTTTTCTCTGAATCGCTCTACACACACACACACACAGACAGACAGACAGACAGACACACAGACAGACACACAGACACACAAACACACATACACCACGACCCTCGTTTCAATTCCCCCTCTATGTTAAAACATTTAGTCAAAACTTGACTAAATGTAAAAACAGTCATCGCCGAGACTTATTGAAGATAGTCTCGGCAAAACCACACCGAAAAACCGAGACTTGTCACGCTCGTCTCCGAATAGCGCGCGAACGCAGTACTTCTTTTTACATTTAGTCAAGTTATGACTAAATGTTTTAACATCGAGGGGGGAATCGAGACAAGGGTCGTGGTGTATGTATGTGTGTATGTGTGTGTGTGTGTGTGTGTGTGTGTGTGTGTGCGTGTAGAGCGATTCAGACCAAACTACTGGACCGATCTTAATGAAATTTGACATGAGAGTTCCTGTGTACGATATCCCCAGACGTGTTTTTCATTTTTAGGATAAATGTCTTTGATGACGTCATATCCGGCTTTTCGTGAAAGTTGAGGCGGCACTGTCACGCCCTCATTTTTCAACCAAATTGGTTTAAATTTTTGTCAAGTAATCTTCGACGAAGCCCGGACTTCGGTATTGCATTTCAGCTTGGTGGCTTAGAAATTACTTGATGACTTTGGTCATTAAAAATCTGAAAATTGTAAAAAAAAACTTTTTTTTATAAAACGATCCAAATTTACGTTCATTCTTTTATTTTTTTTATTTTTTATTCTCTTTTGGTGAATTTTTTTGTGATATATGATACATATAATTCTGTACATTACAGGACATCACTTAACCAAAAGGACAGATCCATATAACCGAAAAACACTTGAACAATTACAACATACATGGGGTGGGAGGATGGGTGGGGGGGGGGGATGTTCAGAGCTTGGTGGTCGCAGTATCAGAAGGTTTTGAAAAAAAAAAAAAATATATATATATATATATATATATAAAACATCAGAAATTGTGAAAGAAACAATTGAAAGTCAGCAGAGACTTTCTTCCGAGATTTGTTAAAATCTCTTAGCAGAGAAAGAGAGAGAAATAAGTATCCCTTCACAGACAGCCTATTGGGAGCATCAGACCCTCCTCAAGGGGGACCGAGATTTACAGAGCAAAGTCCCTTTGTGGGGGACGTATCGCAAGGTAATCTAGTCCTGAGGAGGACCATTGTATTTGTACCTAGACCAGACACGTGTTTCGACACTATTGTGTCTCATCAGTGGTCAGGTGGTACTGATGGCGAGAGTTGTCAACCCATGGTATCCAACTAAGAAGCAAACCATTCTCTGAATGGTATATACATATATATATATATATAAAAGGGTTACATCGAAACATGCATATACAGGCGCCAATCCTTGTAAAATTTATCTACTGTATTATTTACAACTGCGTTATACTTTTCACAAATAAATCTTTGCTTCAAATTTCTACTAAACGTCTGAAAATGAGGGGTCTTTTTGTTCATTTTGGAAATATATACATGGTGTTTGGCACAGATTACTAACACATCAAAAGCTTTATCGGTGACAACATTGTTCGCAACTCCAAGAAGAACCAGTTCTTTAGACAGTTTTAAATTGTCACAATGGGTGCAGTTCGCCTTTAGCCAATTTACAAATTCTATCCAAACAGTCTGCACTTTATCACACTCCCAAAACATATGTAAAAGGGTTTCTTCATTTCTACCACAAAATGTACACAATGACGTATCCACAATTTTTCGCAAAAATAGAAACCGTTCTGTGGGCAAAATTCTGTACAATAGTCGGTACTGGAACCATCTCAGACAAGTGTCTTTTGTTGTTTTAAAAACATGTTGAAAAATAGCCTTCTTATCTAACAAACAGTCTAAGGATTCAGACCATTTTTGGATACATTTTGGGACCGTAACATGTTCATTCAGCTTTTTGTAAATAAGTTGTGTCTTACCTTTACAAATACATTTCCACACATTGGGATCTGTCGATCCAAATTTACATTCATCTTATTATCCATCATTTGCTGATTCCAAAAACATATAAATATGTTATATGTGGATTAAAAATAAGCTCTGAAAATTAAATATATAAAAATTAATATGAAAATTTAAATTTCGAAATCAATTTAAAAACACTTTTATCTTATTCCTTGTCGGTTCCTGATTCCAAAAACATATAGATATGATATGTTTGGATTAAAAACACGCTCAGAAAGTTAAAACAAAGAGAGGTACAGAAAAGCGTGCTTTCCTTCTCAGCGCAAGTACTACCCTGCTCTTCTTGTCAATTTCACTGCCTTTGCCGTGAGCGATGGACTGACGATGCTACGAGTATACGGTCTTGCTGCGTTGAATTGCGTTCAGTTTCATTCTGTGAGTTCGACAGCTTGACTAAATGTTGTATTTTCGCCTTACGCGACTTTTTTACATTTAGTCAAGTTTTGACTAAATGTTTTAACGTAGAGGGGCGAATCGAGACGAGGGTCGTGGTGTATGTGCGTGCGTGTGTGTGTGCGTGTGTGTGTGTGTGTGTGTGTGTGTGTGTGTGTGTGTGTGTCTGTCTGTGTGTGTGTGTGTAGAGCGATTCAGACTAAACTACTGGACCGATCTTTATGAAATTTGACATGAGAGTTCCTGGGTATGAAATCCCCGAACGTTTTTTTCATTTTTTTGATAAATGTCTTTGATGACGTCATATCCGGCTTTTCGTGAAAGTTGAGGCGGCACTGTCACGCCCTCATTTTTCAACCACATTGGTTCAAATTTTGGTCAAGTAATCTTCGACGAAGCTAAGACTTCGGTATTGCATTTCAGCTTGGTGGCTTAAAAATTAATTAATGACTTTGGTCATTAAAAATCTGAAAATTGTAAAAAAAAATAAAAATTTATAAAACGATCCAAATTTACGTTTATCTTATTTTCCATCATTTGCTGATTCCAAAAACATATAAATATGTTATATTCGGATTAAAAACAAGCTCTGAAAATTAAATATATAAAAATTATTATCAAAATTAAATTGTCCAAATCAATTTAAAAACACTTTCATCTTATTTCTTGTCGGTTCCTGATTCCAAAAACATATAGATATGATATGTTTGGATTAAAAACACGCTCAGAAAGTTAAAACAAAGAGAGGTACAGAAAAGCGTGCTATCCTTCTTAGCGCAACTACTACCCCGCTCTTCTTGTCAATTTCACTGCCTTTGCCATGAGCGGTGGACTGACGATGCTACGAGTATACGGTCTTGCTGAAAAATGGCATTGCGTTCAGTTTCATTCTGTGAGTTCGACAGCTACTTGACTAAATATTGTATTTTCGCCTTACGCGACTTGTTTTTAGATTGTTGCTGCCGAGCTGAAAGTCAGTCCCATAGTCCGGTGTCACGAACTGAAAACTCTGCCTGAACCATCCTTCTCATTGCGGTCAATGCGCATGCGCTAACATGGGGAGATTAATCAGGTCGTGAACAAACTAACCCTAACACTAACCCTTCTTTACCCTGATTGTCACGATTTAGTGACATGGATCAAGAAAGTGTCACTCTGTGGGGTGCCTTCTCTTGGTCAGTTGCGATAGAAAGCGCCTGTGCTTTCTGTCAACGGCTGGGTTTCAGCTGACCGAGCAAGGCGAACACGGGAATTTCGTGTCGCACGGATTTCACGTGGGTGATTTCTGCTGTCGAGGCAGAAGTGTCGATAACTGAACTGGGGTATGTGACAAGGTTAGTCACGTGATTTCGTCAAGGTTGTCTGACTGAGACATGTTAACTGGACACTCGAAAACTCAGCGCTGGGGAGAACGGTCGGTGTCTTATATTTCCTGCGAGTTTGATGGACTTCATCGCTTTGATTTCTGCATTGATATTCAACGCGCCGCTCTGCATGTACAGGAGAACTTCAGGAAAACTTCAGTTTGAGACCACTTTCTCTCCGTTCACATGCGGTCTGACGTAACAAATGTCTATAGCCTAACCAGCCAAGACACTGCAGCTAGCACATATGTGCCTACAGAGTTCAATAACACACCAACGTCCACGCATAAAAAAGAGGTGCCACTTGGCAATATAACAACGATTGTTGGAGTTGTGATTGGTATCGTTCTCCTGGTCAGCGTAAGTGTCCTACTTCTTTTCCTTGTTCGACGAAGACGGCGAGCGCGCAGTAAAAGAGGTGCTGGAGCGAAATATGAAGATGCTGAGCTCCAAGTCTGTGGCAATAGCAACAGAGGAGAAAGCACTGAAAATGAGAATAAAGTTAATGTCGTAGACGGTCATCGTTCACAACCAAGGTCTTCACAGCATTCTTGCCATGACTACAGCGTCATCGAAGATCTTAGAATGGATGAATCATCATCTGCTTTCAAACCTATGGCTTCTTTGTACAGCAAGGCACAGGTAACAGTGAAACAGTTAGGCGGATCCAATAATCGAGGCGTCAAAATTCCTGGCACCAGTCCCTACGAGTTCGAGGATGTGGATGAAGAGGAGCAAGAAGCATCCATAACATTTTCAGGCGCTGAATACAAGAAGCTAGATTTTACCAGAAGAAATCAGGCTGAGACCAGTTCAGCGTCTGCAGACAATGCATCTGATTATAGTCATTTGGAAACTGGTGAAGCTAAGAGAAAAGCAGAAGGTGCTTCCCATGTCACCGGAGAAGAAAACAACGTCAAAGAAACTAAACAAACTGGGAAAGGGCAAATAGTGTATCACATCCTTGAGAAAACTACAACAAGTGCAGACCTCGAAGGAGCAAAGAACAACGTATACCACATTCTAGAGGAAGACCCAACAGTCGAGGCTTCCAAGGAAGAAGATGCAAGAGTATATCTCAAGAGTATATATAGGGTCTCCCTAAGTACCTTTTAGATAGACTTCAAAGGATCCAAAATAACGCTGCCCGCCTGGTCTTCAAATCTTCCAAGTATGAACACGCCACACCCCTTCTTCACTCTCTACACTGGCTGCCTATCACTAAAAGGATCGAATACAAACTCTCCTCTTTCTTTTGCCGTCGTTTCTGGTTCTGCCCCAGAGTGCTTCTCGGGGCTCCTCGGTCTCTGCACCCCCTCTCGTCGGCTTCGCTCCGCCGCCGACGCTCGACTCTTCCGACTCCCCACAGTGCAAACAAAGACATGTGGCGAGAGGTCCTTCGCCTATCAAGCCCCTGTGACCTGGAATAGATTACCTCTGCCTCTCAGACACACAGATTCTCTCACTACATTCAAGACAAATCTCAAAACACACCTCTTTCAGCGCAAGTGATTTTCCCTCCAGCATCTCCCCACCCACCACATCCCGCCCCACCTCACCCCCTACCTAGTGCCTAAAATAACGTGTATATATATTTTCTGCGCTTTGTGTCAGCACTGTTTGTGTGTGTGTAAATAGTATTGTTGACACGTTTTTATACAGTAGCCTTATGTGGTTCTTGTGCCTAGGCTGTGTATTGGATTGTCATTGTATGCCTGCATCATTAGTTGTCAGTAATTATTACATGTGCTGATTGTTCTCTTTGCCTGCGCGCGTATAGTATGTTGGTTATGATTGGTCATAGTATGTTTGTTTATGTTTGGTCGTTATCTTTGCCTGTGCGTGTATTGTATGTTTGGTCGTTTTCTTTGCCTGTGCATGTATAGTTTGTTGGTTATGTTTGGTCGGTTTCTTTTCCTGTGCGTGTATAGTATGCTTGGTTGATGTATGTATTGTAAAGCGCTAAGAGTAGACATTTTTCTAGAATAGCGCTATAAAAGTTTGCATTATTATTATTATATCCTTGAAGAAACTTCACTTCATCAAGAAGATGCAAAGGTTTACCACATACTTGAAGAGGGCGCAGCAACGACATCCCAAACCAATGATACGCCGGTGTACCACATTCTGGAAGAGGATCACACACTTCAGCCAGCAAACAAGGGAAGGGCAGGGGACACGCTTCCTGTGAGCAGAGGAGCAGAGGGAGAGTCAGAAGAAGGAGCGGGATCCGATTACAACTCACTTGACTTTGACAGAAATACTTTGGTTGGAATGAAAACTAAGTCTGACACAGATGCAGTGTACAGTCATCTCAACGAAGGAAATGATGGTACTTACAACGAGGTCAACAGGGAAAAGAGGACTGAAGTCATCGATGGTGAATACTCTCGTATCAAGTAAAGGTATGATGTGTGTCAGTTCTCTGCTACCTTTTTTTGAATGCCTTGATATTGTATGTATTTGAGAGCTAGTTTTGACATTTAATCAGCTGCTACCGCTGACTCTTACTGTTAACACTGAGCCTGGTTTGGTTGCCTGTGTGATATAACAAAAATAGTAAGAAAAAACATCAACAGCAAAAGAACAATATTTGTATTATTATCTTTGTTTCAAAACAAAAAGGACAAACACGGAGAAAAAAACCACACGGTCGACTAACTTAAACTTACTCGAAGTAAGGTAAGCAAGGGCGTGCCGTTAACCTGGTGGTTATTTGGCTTACTTCCCCTGAGAAGCTGTCACATGGTGGGTCTATCCTTTCTTATCTGCATGCATGTGTTCGTGTTTCCCTAGCGAAATGTTTGCTTACGAAACCAAAATGTGCAAAAAAAGCTGAGAGATTGATCTGTTGCTGAAACTTGGGGTCAAGACCACAACTTTACTTCCCATGACACACGCTTACTGTTGAGCTGCATCCCTTGCCCAAACAGAGCTGTAACCGCAATCGCTTCAAAGAGGAACAAAAGTTGAATTTGCCAAATATTATCAGTCTCAGAAACATTTGTTGTGGGAACTCAGTGATGCATTATTTAAAGGGCAATGCGAAACTTCAGACCTCCGGATGTTCCTTGTTGTGAAGTGCTTGTGGTGGCTTGATTTCAGAGAAAGAAGAAGTATATTACAGTATTGTTTGTTTCCTGTGCTGCATGGTTGGATGCTTGTTGCTTTTCTGTTAGGTTTGCTGTTGGTTGTTAGAAACGCCACTTGCATATTATTGGAGACTTTTGTGTGTGTGTCCGTGTGTGTTTGTGTGTGTGTGTGTGTGTGCGTGTCCGGGCCGTGTGCGTGTGTGTGTATGTGTGTGTGTGTGTCACTGTGTGTGTGTGTGAATACGAATACGAATAATACGAATACACTTTATTGTCATGAAACGTAGTGTGTAGAAGACACGGGAAGATAAATAACCAAATGATTACATAAATACATTGTTTCTTTTTTGGGGAAGCAGTTATATACACATTCTCCCAATTTAGTTTGTACTTTGTCTACTTGCAAAAGTTGACTTGGTACATCATATGAATATATAGGTCGATTAATATCACTCATGAAAGATTTTCGTAATTGGTTGTTTTCTATGCAGTTATCTAGAACATGTATTTCATGTGTGTGTGTGTGTGTGTGTGTGTGTGTGTGTGTGTGTGTGTGTGTGTGTGTGTGTGTGTGTGTGTGTGTGTGTGTGTGTGCGTGTGTGTGTGTGTGTGTGTGTGTGTGTGTGTGTGAGTGTGTGTGTGTGTGTGTTTCTGTGTCTGTCTGTCTGACTGTTTCTGTCTATGTGCTGAAAGTGTGTGAGTGGGGGTTGAGGAAAAGTGTTATGCAAAGCAAACTGCTTTCGCTTTTAAATACCATACTACCTGAAGTTGAACAAGTGAGTATGTGTGTGTGTGTGTGTGTGTGTGTGTGTGTGTGTGTGTGTGTGTGTGTGTGTGTGTGTGTGTGTGTGTGTGTGTGTGTGTGTGTGTTTCAGGGTAATTTGCAACCCTGCAGTGACCGCCTGTTCACTTGAAGGGGAAGTGATATAGCTGCGGTTACAGCTGGCAATTTAAGTACACCATCATTAAGTAAAGATAAGAAAGAAATTATCTTGGTTGCATATTATGTTGTCCTTCATATGTTTTATATTTGTTCGATTTGCAACATTGGAATCATTACTTTGATATTGATATTGTATGTTGTCTTTGTTGGTTCGGATTGAACTACATTCACTGAATTGGAATACTGAGTTTGACTTCAGTTGTTTTCTGCTGTGCTTCAAAAAACATTTAAGAATGAAAGATGCTTCAATAATGTTCAAATCAAATTCAACCTGAAGAACATTATTGGCTTTATACAAATGCTATTTGTGCAGGGCAAACCTACATCTCAGTTGCTGTACGCATCAAAACGTGTCGTTTTTGGCTTAAGGATAACTTTATTTTGCTTAAATTAAAAAAAACAGATAGACCACTATGGAATGAATGTTTACTTTACAATATTATAGTAATCACTGCTCTAATATCGATAGTTTGTGCAGTCGTTGTTGGTTTGGTTGCACTATTTGAATAATGAGTTTGACGTAAATCGATTCTGCTGTGCTTAAAGAGACATTTACGATCGAGCTATCCTACGATGTTTCAATTATGTTAATTTGTTTTTCTTCATTTTTCATGCTTATTTTCGTTTGGTTGATATTTCTGCCGTGTGCTGACAAAACCGAGTAAGTCCATTTTTTTCAAAAATGATATTTTTTGTTCATCAAAGCTTAGAAATTAAGGCGCACCTTATGTGTAAATTGTGACTTTGTGAAATAAATAGATAAGGAGATATAAAAACAAGTCGCGTAAGGCGAAAATACAATATTTAGTCAAGTAGCTGCCATTTTTCAGCAAGACCGTATACTCGTAGCATCGTCAGTCCACCGCTCATGGCAAAGGCAGTGAAATTGACAAGAAGAGCGGGGTAGTAGTTGCGCTAAGAAGGATAGCACGCTTTTCTGTACCTCTCTTTGTTTTAACTTTCTGAGCGTGTTTTTAATCCAAACATATCATATCTATATGTTTTTGGAATCAGGAACCGACAAGGAATAAGATGAAAGTGTTTTTAAATTGATTTCGACAATTTAATTTTGATAATAATTTGTATATATTTAATTTTCAGAGCTTGTTTTTAATCCGAATATAACATATTTATATGTTTTTGGAATCAGCAAATGATGGAGAATAAGATAAACGTAAATTTGGATCGTTTTATACATTTTTATTTTTTTTTACAATTTTCCGATTTTTAATGACCAAAGTCATTAATTAATTTTTAAGCCACCAAGCTGAAATGCAATACCGAACCCCGGGCTTCGTCGAAGAATACTTGACCAAAATTTCAACCAATTTGGTTGAAAAATGAGGGCGTGACAGTGCCGCCTCAACTTTCACGAAAAGCCGGATATGACGTCATCAAAGACATTTATCAAAAAAATGAAAAAAACGTTCGGGGATTTCATACCCAGGAACTCTCATGTCAAATTTCATAAAGATCGGTCCAGTAGTTTAGTCTGAATCGCTCTACACACACACACACACACACACACACACAGACACACAGACACACAGACACACGCACATACACCACGACCCTCGTTTCGATTCCCCCTCGATGTTAAAATATTTAGTCAAAACTTGACTAAATATAAAAAGTAAGTCCACGCCTTAAAAACTGTTTAAAGTACATCTGCCATGTGCTGACAAAACCGAGTAAGTCCATTTTTTCCCAAAAATGATATCTTTTTGTTCATCAAAACTAAGAAATCAAGAAGCAGCCTGTGTGTAAATTTTGACTTTGTAAAATAAATAGATAAGGAGATATAGAAAAGTAAGTCCACAACTTCAAACATTTCTCCAAATAAATTACATGTCAATTTGCTGGTAAAACCAAGTAAGTCCATCCACCAATCACAAGAACGTTTATGACGCTATAACCAATCAGGAATGCAATGTTTTTCCCAGTATGACGTCAAAGTCAATCCGAATATTCTTGCGGCATTTTACTTGTTAGTAGGGGTGCTAGTTTTGGTGCAAGCATGGCTGCTAAAGAAGAAGTGTTGTCAAGATAAATGACAAAACAGTGAAAATAACGTTAACATTACGAATTTGCACAAGATGGAGAGAGAGAGAGAGAGAGAGAGAGAGAGAGAGAGAGAGAGAGAGAGAGAGAGAGAGAGAAAGAGAGAGAGAGAGAGAGACTAAACAGGGAGAGAGTGAGAGAGGGGAAATAAATCAGGGTCGAGGGGGGGGGGGGATGGAGGGAGAGAGATAAATAAAGGGAAAGAGGAATTAGGGAGGGAGGAAGAGAGTAAGAGGGAGAGAGATAGCGAGAGAGGTAGGGAGGGATAGAAAGAGAGATGGAGGGAGGAAAAGAGAGACATATGGAGGGATATAGGGAGGGAGAGAGAGAGAGAAACAAGGATCGTCAGGAGAATTATATATAGATAGAGAAGAAAAATGTTTAAAATAAAACGTCATAAAGTGACGTCATTATGTCTCGCCTTATCGAAAGAGGTCATTTGTGTGTTCTAAACTTTAAATGACGTCATTTGTGAGTTCTAAACTTAAAATGACGTATTTTCTGTATGGGTCGTCTGACAAGAATTTTAAAACTATCATTAGAGGAAAATTGGGAACCCCTTGGACTTACTTGGTTTTGTCAGAACATTCATGCACAGTTAAAAAGTTGTTTTTTTATTTTATTTTTTTTTTCAAACAATTTTATTCACATAAATAACAACAATTAACAATATCTCATACAATGAATTAAATACAACTTATCGAGAACAGCAAGCTAACTTTTTTAACGTTTTGTTCTTCGAACACTCACACAAAAATGCTTCTTATCTGTAACTGCCTATTAAAAATACTTTCCAACGGTAAAAACGAATTTGTTTTTTTATATATACTAACGCACATCTTTCCGATTAAGATAATGTGGTTCAATTTATACATAGTTGCCTTTCTCACCATTACAAAATGCATACCAAATTAACATTCAAAATAATCTTAATTTCTAAAGTACGAAAAATAAATTCTTCAATAAACTTCCAGAATTTGTATACAACCGGGCATTCAAAAAAGAAGTGTTCAATGAAATCAGTTACATCACAGCAGTAATTACATTTATTAGTTTCCGTTACTTTCATTTTACACAGGAGAATGTTGGTCGGATAAATGTTGTGCATAATTTTCCAGTGTAAAACTCTTAATCTAGTCTCTTGTGTTGACTGATAGGCAACTATCCAGGATCGTTCATCAATTTCTACATTAAACTTTCTCTTCCAAAATCCTCCGGAACATGGTACATCTGTTTTCATATTAATAATCTCTTTCCTGTATTCGCTGGCACTTAACACATTTTTGCCGTTAAACAGTGGTAAGGTAATACAAACATCATCAGTCATATTTACAGCATTTTTCCTCATAAATAATGACACAGCAGCTTTTACAACATTATATTCAAGAATTCGGTTTGGCGAATATCCAATCAAATCACATATATCTTGATATGATAATATATCTCCCGAACGTACAATGTCAGTTAATACCAATACACCTCGTTGTATCCAACTCTCAAAAAATAAAACTTTGCCACTATACGTTATGCATGCATTATTCCATAATAAAATCGGCCCGATTGTCCCACGATCGTAGTGGTTATTATCCAGCCAATATTTTAATACTGCTTTCCAAAAGTGTGATTTCACTAGGTCTAACCCTTTAAATCTTGCACTGTTTACATTCGATAAGAAACATTCAAAATGTTTTCCAAAACGCAAATACATCATCTTTGGAGTGAAACTCCAATTATCATTTTCATTTGATGTAGTAAGTTGTGAAACCCATTGTAATAAAAAAGAGATTTGCATTTGCCTAATATCGATCATTTTTAAACCACCTTTTTCAATTTCAAAACATACAACGCTTCTTTTCACCTTTTCAAAGGCCTTCCGATTACAATCTCTTTTTCGCCACAAAAATCTAAACAATAAGGTATTGACTTCATTCAAAACACAGTCAGGTAATACAAACGCTTGCATAATATACACAAATTGTGAAATTAAAAACGTTTTCACAATACATATTTTCCCTACAATGCTCAAATTTCGCTTCTCCCATGCACAAATCAATCGCTTAATATTCCTTATTCTTCCAGTCCAGTTATCTTCTACCAAAGAAGCACTCTTATCATTACAAAAATATACACCCAAAATCTTCAACTTCTTCTTCCAAACAAAATTATAAAATGTTTCATCACAATGTTTCCTACTAACCAACCACATCGCCTCAGACTTTCTCTTATGTATCCTTAAGCCTGAAAAGCTAGAAAAGTCATTCATTATTTCAAGTGCATAATACATATCAATCTCATCCTTTAAAAAAAGGGTGATATCGTCTGCATACAGAGCAATTTTAATAACGGTTGCAATATCAGCATTATTCCATAACGAAATTCCTTTAATACGTCTACACTGTCTTATTTTTGATGCCAACAATTCAATGGCTAGTACAAAGGCCAAACATGAAAACGGGCACCCTTGACGAATCCCGGCTTTCACATCAAAAAAATCAGACAACCATCCACAATACTGCACTGAGCTAACCGTGTCGTTCATTAACACAGTCACCCATTGAAAAAAATCTGGCCCAAACCCGAATTTTTGAAAGGCTTTAATAATAAACTCTTTTGAAATACTATCGTACGCTTGAACACAGTCAATTGCGACCAACAGACCAGGTTGATTTAACTCGTGTGACTGTTCGATTACATCATCAATTAGCCTTAATATTGTAGATACTTTTCTGCCTTTAATGTAACCGACTTGATCTTTCTGAACAATATCACCAATAACGCTTCCTAACCTTTTTGCCAAACACGTGGCTATCAGTTTATAATCGCTGTTTGTAAGGGAGATGGGTCTCCAGTTCTTTAATTCATTTTTAGGCAAATCCTTTCCCTTGTGTATAAGGGTAATGACAGCTTTGCGCTGCGTGGAGGACAATTTTCCATCGTCAAAACTTGCATTAAAAGACGCAATTAACAATGTTCTGATGCGGGTCCAAAACACTTTCAAAAATTCTACAGTAATACCATCAACCCCAGGGGCCGACCCAGATTTCATTTGTTTAAGTGCAGCGAGAGCTTCGTTTTCAGTTATTAACCCTTCACACTCATTTCTCTGAAAATCTGAAATCTGTAATGTTGTCACATCAGATAAAAACTGATCCACCTTCTCGTCCATGTTTTCAACGTTTACTTTTTTTCTGTACAAATCAGCATAGTAATTCTTTTGCGCGTTCAAGATTTCACGCTGACCAGTCAGTTATTACTTCCTCAGATTCACACTGGCTCCGCTTGATTGGGATTCAAAGCGGGCGACCAGGCGATCGCCCGCCACGTGACGCGGGCGATTTGATCTAAAGTACCAATCAAGCGCAATCGGGCCATAAACATGGCTGCCAATTTGTTGCTGTTGGACGAGTTGTTCTTTAGTGATGATAGTGATGCGGAGTACGCCTACAATATGGAGTGTGAATGCTTGGAAGTCACACATATATATTGGAAGTCACACATAATTATGTTTGATCTCCGGTTGAAATGGTTTGCAAGATATTGACCAATTGAAGGGACTGGCTGACTGGTCAAAAGCCTCGAATCTTGTGATCTTGTCATTTGACAAGTCATCTGCATGGAATCGTCATCGATTCACATTCAACTTCACTTGAAATTACTTCAATGAATCCTATCTAAGCCCCAAAACACACTTTAAACAATCACGAGTACTTAGATTCAACCCAATAATTAAGCACAGAAGCGTGAACACGGCCTGAAGGTACAACTTTCTCTTCAGAAGTAAAAGATTCACTTACTTTCCACCCGTGGCGGCCATTTTGATCTCGCATCAGCCGATGTGTTTTGGTCGGGCGAGGCGGGCTAGCCCGGGCTAGCCCGCCGGCTTAAGCCGGTTGATGACCCGATTGTACTTGATTGAAAATACTTCACCCGGGCGCACCCGGGCGATCGCCCGGATTCCAATCAAGCGGAGCCACTGTATACTGTCCATTATCTTCGCATTTGCTCGGGCTTTTTCAAGGTTGAGAAAATACTTTGTGTTCTTTTCTCCCTGTTCTACCCACTTCGCACGGGCGCGTACTTGGGCTGCGCGAGCTTTACACTGTTCAACTAATTCTATTTTTAACTTAAGGTTCTCACGCTCGCACTGCATTCCACAGTTATCTGGGTCATTCGCTAACCTTGCATCCAAATCATTTAATTCAGCATACAACAAAACAATACCGTTTCTTCTTTCAACGCTTTAAAAAGTTGGTTTTGGTTGTGGACTTACTTGTTCATATCTGCTTATCTAAGCACTCTAAAAAGTAGAAATTAGCACACAAGATGCGCATTGATTTCTTCTTTTTGATGAACAAAAAATATCATTTTGAAAAAAAAAAGACTTACCAAAGCGGAAGGTCGTGGGTTCGAATCCCGGCCGCACCTGACGGGTAATTAAGGTGAAGATTTTTCCGATATCCCAGGTCAACTTACGTGCAGGCCTGCTGGTGCCTTATCACTCTTCGTGTGTACACGCAAGCACAAGACCAAGTGCGCACGGAAAAGATCGTGCAGTCCAAAGCAGAGTTCGGTCGGTTATAGAAACACGAAAATACCCAGCATGCTTTCACCGAAAACGGCGTATGGCTGCCTAAATGGTTTTGTAAAAACGGTCATCCACGTACAAATCCACTCGTGCAAAAGCACACGTGAACGTGGTAGTTTCAGCCCACGAACGCAAAAGAAGAAGAAGAAGCAGAACTAAAACGCCTTCACAAAAATTGCGTCCTCGCTGTTAAAACCCGTCAATCGGGACAGTGAATGTTTCCGTACCATGTCCACACGGCACCTGAATTGCTTAATATCAATTCAAACGTAACACATCTATAAATAGATTCAGGAAACATTGACACCAGCAATAAAATCCCTTTCGTGCCTGTGCTAGCATTTTAATGTCCAGAAATATTTCTTAATAACAATTTCAAGAAACGATTTTTAAGACATCAAACCCGGGTAAATAGTGTTTGATTTGAATTTCAAATAATGTGATTTAAGGCTGTAACTATAGTAGTAACCGTACCACCCAAACTTACAACAACAAAACATTACCGGAACAAAAAAACATGCTGTGTAGCTTAATAAATTTTACCTGAATAATATGTATTTTAGCAAATCACCGCAATCTGATATGCTCATCATTCTCCAAGGCACTCAAACTAACACTCACGTACACAGTCATACACAAGAACCAGCTTTTATTCTTGACTGGACATAGTCCTTAGATCAAGACTGGTTTTAATCAGAACAAACACACAAACGCACACATTGTTACAGGTTCGCTTCGAAAGTATCTGTGAGAATCGTACCGAAATGAGCCAGAGCGTTGTTTAGAGATCAAATAAGCAAAGGGAAGTAAGCGCTCTAATGTGCACACGACATGTGTAATAGAGTAAGCGAGAGTTATACGGAACGTTTCTCCTGGCACCTGAGAGAATAACGCATTGAAATGAACAAGCGACTTTCATCCTCAAAAAAAGCATTACTTTTTCTTCCAAATGTTTTGACAAAACCAAGTAAGTCCACTTGCTTAGATCTGTCAATTTTTTTAGATCTGATATAATGGAAAAAAAGTGACAAAACCAAGTAAGTCCACAAAATGCCCAACAAAACAAAAACCATCCATCAGATCATTATCAAACTCGGGTTGTAAACGTACATTAATGCTATTTATCTTATTATCTCTGTAGGTTGATCAAGATAATCGTCACTTTTGAGAAATGTAATAAAACAGAAAAAGTCGTTTATCTCAGAACTAGCTTCAGTGGACTTACTCGGTTTTGTCAGCACACGGCAGATTTGTATACCTTTCAATTTTAGACACCCAACGTTCTGCGATGTTGTTTTTGTACTTACACGTTTATTTTTCCATTGACATTCTTTTCTCAAAGTTACGCAGTTATTTGTCGTTATCGTATTTGTTTCCTAAAGATTGTTTTGCAGCCTCCTGAAGCTAAACTTTTTGTGAGATTGAGAAACACGATTTGTTTTCAAGAAAAAACCCTGTCCACTTATGCGATACACGCTCACAAATGTCTCTTCGAGAGCAAACATTGACACACACAGGGTGAATGTTCATAGCTTTTCAAGAACTAGGTTTAAGATGAAAGCATTGCAAACCTGTGCAAAACGACACCTCTCTCTGTAAACAATCTAAGAGCAATAGAAACTAAATTAAATATATTAAATAAACAGAGTGCCTGATGAAATATGCTGTGTTTGCCAACGAGCAAAAAGCGACGACACAAGGGATACTTCTGTGTGTGTAGGAAGTAAAATGTCTCAAAGGCGAACATGTTCCTTACTTTGTACATGTACACATAATGGTCGCACCCGCTTAAGCGACATATAGAATAAGATGAACCCTTGCTAAAGAGGAAACGCATTTTTCAAGCTGTTGGTAGATTACCATATACACTACGTTGTTTGTGCTGTTTATGCACAAGGGATCGCGTTTCCAGTATGTATGTCGAGGCGGGTGACTGACTGAAGGTGCACGGGTGACTGGTTTTCTCTCAACATACACTGCCGAACTAAAGTTAAGGGCCGGCCTCTGATTTGCGCAGCTTTCCGTTGTTATTTTTTATGTCAACACTGCATGACGAAAAAATGGCCAACTTGGGTTTTCCAGAAGCCTGTCTCACTGCTGCACGTGCCTGACCTTGTTTTGCACGCATTGCAGTTCAGCAACACCGTTTTTAGGGGCAGTGAAAAGGTTGTCAAAACACGATAATTTCCTATAAAATTTGCTCGACTTTAGCTGAAGAAGCAGTATTGCAGTCGGTGTTTGGCATGGTGCACGAGCAAACCATGGCTATACTGAAAACTCCTCAACGAAAGTTGCACAGGAATGGGTATTTAGGGGCGCGCACCAGAGCTCTGAGTAAGCATGCCTCCAAGAACGAAACTGACAACATTGGATCGAGGACGGGCGCTGGGATGGCTGCAGGACGGCGTGTCTGGCAGAGAAGTTTCCAGACGGCTAGGAGTGAGCCACTCTGTTATTCAGCGGCTCCACCAACGCTTCCAGACTACCAGAAGTGCTGTTGAGCGACCTCGGTCTGGGCGCCCAAGATGTACAGATCGAAGAGACGATCGCTACCTCCAGCTCTTGGCTCTACGTAACCGAACCAACACCCGCAGGACGTTGATAGGCAACTTCAGGGCCGCTACCAACGTCACCATCAGTCGCATGACTGTGACCCGTCGTCTGCGTGCGGTGCGCCTGCACTCAAGGAGAACTGTCGTCCGTCCGCCCCTCACACTACGTCATCGCCGGGCCAGAATGGCGTTCTGCCGCAACCATCGGCGTTGGAACAGACAGCAGTGGGGCAGGGTACTCTTTACAGACGAGTCCCGGTTCACTCTCTCTTCCTGTGATGCCCGCATACGCGCTTGGAGACGTCCGGGTGAACGTTTCATCGATGCCTGTGTCCAGGAACATGACAGGTATGGAGGCGGTTCAGTTATGGTGTGGGCTGGCTTCCATCTGCACGGGAGGACCCCCCTGTACCGTATTAGAGGCAATCTTACCGGCGTGCGGTACAGGGATGAAATCGTGAGGCCTCAAATCATCCCTACACTGCAAGCCATGGGTGCCGGCGCTATGCTCCAAGACGATAACGCGACCCCTCATCGCGCTAGGGTGGTCCAAGATGTTCTGCAGCGTCAGCAGATTGTGAGGATGAACTGGCCAGCCCGATCCCCCGACTTGGCGCCCATAGAACACCTCTGGGACATCATTGGACGCCGGGTGAGGGACAATCACCCCCCACCTGCTGATGTGGACCAGCTCTTCCGATTCCTGCAGCAGGAGTGGACGGCAATCCCTCAACAGATGCTCCAGAACCATGTAAACTCAATGCGCTCACGGATCGGTGAATGCCTTGCAGCCCGGGGTGGCCACACCCGTTACTGAACTTGAACAAACTGACAGAACTTTCTTGCCACTTTTCGAAAGGGGGGTGGGGTACTTCCGACGGTTGCTGCGCAAATGAAATTTCTTTGTTGGTGATTTTGTTTACATGACTCGAACGGTTACATGTCGTATTAAAACATTTCAAGGGTTGAAGGTGTTGCTTTGATTTGTTGTGTTATGAGAGATGATTCTTCTTCTGGCCCTTAACTTTAGTTCGGCAGTGTATATTATTTTTTATAGTCGGTTTTTTTTAACCGATGATTGCATAGAGGAGGCCGAATGTACATATGGTATTGAATTTATGTGTATATATTTCATAAATCATTTGATTATTGTAGCATGATTCCAAACATATGTCTGATAGAATATGCTGTTTGCGGTTATAAGTGTTCATGTAATAACATTATAGCTTGACATTTAACTTGCATGAATACCAAAATCTAACCACTTGCTTAATGTAATTGGTTTGTCTAATATAACTGTTTTGTTAAGGTGAAACAATATTGAATTAAACTGTAACAAAACAAAAACACTTAAGTTCATCAAATGTTTTTGTTTGTTTTGTGTCCTCTTAATTCTTAGTTTTATTATTTTTATAATCGCTATAGTTTGAGTGAAGATGCCTTAAAAATCAAAAACAATTGTTGGAAATATTTTCCTTGTGATATGTGTACATATCAACCCAGCGCGATCATTGTATTGGAATGTGTACACGCTCTCTAAAATAGTCTGCTCGTTTTTTTTCAAAATTGGCAAATCTGCATAGAGGCGGAAACATTGTTATTTACGTCCTTATTTAATCATGAATTATTATCGTGGAATCCTGCTTGCAAATATGCTCTGAACCTTCACCGGATCCCGCTTTGGACTACACAGTCCGGATGATGTGGGTCGTTTACGACCCATACTTTCTACAGAAGGATGCAACGTAAAAAGTGTGGGTCGTACATGACCCACGCCATCCGAATAGGGATAAACTCTTTATCACCTCTTTGTAGAGTATGGGTCGTACACGACCCACGCCATCCGAATAGGGATAAACACAGTACAATGCCTTCTTTAATTCCATAATGGTCGTCCACGACCCACATCATCCGGACTGTGTATATAATTCAAATGACGTCATTGATTATTTGTTTTATTTTAACAAATATAATCCTTTAAAATATTGGTCGATAGGAAGGTTCTATGGTGTATGAGGATTACATGAAGTCTGAATCCAAAACTCCGAATATTTTTAGATGTACAGACACTTTTGTGTGGCTCTGGGTCGTCCACCACCCAGGAAGCACGGTAAAGGTGAAACCACTGAAAAAGATACAAAAAACGAGCTAAGAATACAGCTCCCACATGTCTATATTTTGTTATTACCAATGAAACGACACAGATATAATCATGTATAATTATGCCTTGCATTGACCTTTCAATGTCTAGTTTGGCACATTTTTCTTTTGCGTGGGTTGATCATAATGTCATGCCAATTATGTAGTAAATTGTAATGGAACTATTGCATGTTTAGTATTCTACTTGATGTACATAAGATGATAATTATGCGTGCACATAGTCGATCGCATTTGTACTGTTTCCTTGTTTGCTTGATATGCTGCTGCTCGTGTATATTTTTCTTTTAAAATGTTAAATTTGTTTCGTCCTTTTCCTTTTAAGATCAACTAAAATGTTTCAGACTTGTTTTACACTTGCTTGTATTGTTTCATGCATATACTGTATTGTTACATATAGTGGAAGGAAAGTTTTTATTAAGGCGTGCTTATGAAGGCGTGGACATAATCTGGAGAATAAAACAATAAAACAAACAAACACCTGTTCAGCTAACACTATTACTGGTACGTTTCTATTATAATCTTGCATTGCTTACAAAAATAATAGACACTGAAAGTACCGTAGCCATCCCAACCTTGTGTTGTTTAGAAACTCGTGTTTTCACGTGGGTGTTGTGCCTAATTGTAAATAGTGTACACCAAACTAGAATTGAATAAAACAATTTTTAAAAAACACTGTATGATGTATGTCAATCATTTGAAAGTGTGTTATGTGTGCGTGCATACCGGCGTGCGTGCATGCGTGTGTGTGCGCGCGCGCGCGCGCGCGTGGGTGTGTGTGTGTGTGTGTATATGCGTGTGTGTGTGTATATGCGTGTGTGTGTGTGTGTGTGTGTGTGTGTGTGTGTGTGTGTGTGTTTAGAGCTATTCCTAGAAAACAACTCGACAGATTGTACATTTTACAGACAGTGTGTATGTGCATTTGTGTGTGTGTGTGTGTGTGTGTGTGTGTGTGTGTGTGTGTGTGTGTGTGTTTGTGTGTGTGTGTGTTTGTGTGTGTTTGTGTGTGTCAGTGTATGCGTGTGCGTGTGTGTGTGTGTGTGTGTAAAACTTTGTCCACGTGGTTGAGTGCTTCAATTTTGGATTTACATATTGGATAAAAAAAACTCCACAATGTTCCGCATGTGGTATATCACTGAAGCACTTACAGTTCTGTGACGCTAAGATTTGTTTTACCATCATATTTTCATTAAAATGTAGTGCAAGATAAACAGGAATGCACGACCATAACACTTTTGTTCAAAGCGTGGAGAACCTCAAGCAACATCCAATCGATTATTACTGTTAATATCCTGGCATTTGAAAGCCTACATTATTTAGTTCTTGTTATAACAGCATACAAGCAAGGGCGTAAATGGAACTGTTGCGCATGGAAGACACAAAGGCGAATCTCAAGAATCAAGACTCAAAAGATTTAGCAAAGTCACTCAACCACTTCTCTGATTTCAATCGAAAGCGGAAGGATATTTCTTATGGTAATCATCAGGTTGTAATGCGTGACTCACAAACCCGTGGTTTTAACCCTGCGTTACATTTCACAAGAGAGAGGTTGACCTTTTGTGGAACACTGTTGGGAATCTTACGTTTTTAGTGCATGCCTGTGTGCTAAAAAGCAAAGAGATGGTGCGATGAAAACTCGTTTGACAAAATCAAGAAAAGAAAAGCCAAACAAAGAATTTCAAGTGGCAGCCCACATTTTCCACCTGTTGCTAGGCTTTCCTCAAGGGCGTGTTATATATATATAGGAACTAGATGATTACCCGCTTCGCCGGGTACCGGCTTCACCGGGAAGAAGTAGAGCCGAATACCAGGCTGCGCCTGGGACCCGCCATTGCCACACGGAGGAAGGGAGATAATCGCGGCTAGAGGAATACCCGGCTTCGCCGGGGTGAATCGCGAGACAGAGACAGACAGCGTGGCGGTTCATCACAATCACCTTTGAAGGCGAAGTCCTGTCAAACGGGATTGAGAATATTAGAGCTTATTTCTTAGCCCTATATTATCTGTTGTGGCTTCTCAAATGCCAGAACATACAGACAGACAAAAGCCGCTAGACCACATCACAAACAGAACTCTACAATACACAGGTTTTTGCCCACACACACACACAAACACACACACACACAGAAAAGCCGTATATATAGATATATATGTATATCTATATCTATAAATATATAGAGATAGGTGAGAGTGTATTTTTCGCGTGGCTATAAATTGATTCGACCTTTTCATTTTGACAGTAAGAACAACTTACGGGTGCAAGGGAAGCGTTCTGGACAGCGCAGTGACATTCTAAAAATAGTAACTTAGAAACGGGAATATGGATTGAAGCCACACGAAGGAAGGGAGATAAACGCAAAACACTGGAGAAGATAAGGAAGAGTCACTTGTAATGGTGAAATGAACACAAAAACCAAAATCGGTTCAGCGCTGCGCGCTGAGAGCACGTGTTGAAATATCTCATCGATGATATTGTGTCCGGGGTGTAGCTGAATACGGTGTCCAAATTTGAAAAAGATCCACCGAGAACTTTGGCTTTGGTGTGTCGGTATGGGGGCCCGGATAGCTCAGGTGGAACCAAAATCGGTTCAGCGCTGCGCGCTGAGAGCACGTATTGAAATATCTCATCGACCAGATTTTGTTTTGGGTGTATCTGAATATGGACACCAAATTTGAAGCAGATCCATCGAGAACTTTGGCCGTGCATGGCGATCACACACACACACACACACACACACACAAGTCGTATATATGTTAGGCGCGTTTGATCGATCTGCGCGCTGCGCGTTTGGTGGATCGATCAAACGCGCACACATCGATCGATGTGTGCGCGCTTGATCAATAAAAAGAATACAAGAATCGTTAAAACGCGCAGCTCTTATATACTTGCGCATTTGGACGATCCGTCTCACAAATCACCATACTACGCACACACACGTCTGCTGGCAATGACCGGAAGTTATGACCGGAAGTAGGCCTAGCTATAAGTGTCTAAACAACAATCTGTAAGACATTTTAAAAAAGAAGAAAAAATGGGATTATATTGTACCAAACACTTAGACTACCTCAAAGACATCACATCACAGGTATGCGTCGAGGTTGCACCTGATCATCCATTTCACATGTATTAGCTCATTGAGTGTTTAATTGTCCTTTAATAGCAAATTATTTAAACGTTCAGCTGTTTTCATGAGATGTCAGAGGGATGGACAGAGATGAGGAAGGAGGGATTGGGGGGAGAGACTGAGAGACTAAGAGAGAGACTGAGAGAGAGAGAGAAAAGAGAGAGAGACAGAGAGGAGAGAGACAGAGAAGAGAGAGAGAGACTGAGACTAAGAGAGAGACAGAGACAGAGATAGAGAGAGAGAGATCCTGAGAGACTGAGCGACTAAGAGAGAGAGAGAGAGAGGGAGAGAGAGAGAGAGAGAAGAGACAGAGAGGAGAGAGACAGAGAAGAGAGAGAGAGAGAGACTAAGAGAGAGAGACAGAGAGAGAGAAGAGAGAGCGATAGAGAGAGAGAGAGAGAGAAGAGAGAGAGAGAGACTAAGAGAGAGAGAGAGAGAGAGAGAGAGAGAGACTGAGAGACTAATTAGAGAGAGAGAGAGAGAGAGAGAGAGAGAGAGAGAGAGAGAGAGAGAGAGAGAGAAACATTGAAACATAGAACTTTATTACAGGAAAGATAGCATTAGGTCCGTAGGACCTTTCTTCCAGCTAGTCCTGATCTGAGCAAAATGGTTATAATCGAAATGGGAATACATAGGAACAAACTTTTTATGATGAAACGCAGACACACGCAATAATAATAATATAAGAATAAGATCATAAGAGAGAGAGAGAGAGAGAGAGAGAGAGAGAGAGAGAGAGAGAGAGAGAGAGAGAGAGAGAGAGAGAGAGAGAGAGAGAGAGAGAGAGAGAGAGAGAGAGAGACTGTTTGAAAGATTGAGAGTCCTGACAACAAACAAATCAAAAACGTTGTTGGGGTATATTTCGGAACATTCCTGTATTTGAAACTTTTCACTTCTGGCGTGCGATGTGTGTGTGTGGTAGGGACTTACTTTGTGACAGATCGTCCAAATGCGCAAGTATAAGAGCTGCGCGTTTTAACGATTCTTGTATTCTTTGTAGCCTATTCTTTGCATCGATCAAATGCGCACACATCGATCGATGTGTGCGCGTTTGATTGATCCACCAAATGCGCAGCGCGATCGCGCGATCGCGCAGATCGATCAAACGCGCCTAACATATATATATATATAGATATATATCGCTGTTGACTGACTGATAGTGACAATGTTACTAACGATCATCTGAGAACAATACGGGCATGATCACGAAACGTGTCAAAACAACGTGTTTTTTACTTCCTCATTCTTGTCGGAACATTGGCAGGCTATCCGTTTTTGGCTAAGTTGATCCAAAATATGTGACAAGCTGAACATTTCATCGTGTAATCAATCAAAATGTGAGATACTTCCTTGAGTTGAAAATCATCACCATTGTTTCTGGCATGTGTGTGTGTGTGTGTGTGTGTGTGTGTGTGCGTGTATGGAAAGCCGTTTGGCTCATAACCATTACACGTGTAATAAAACATAAATACACGCGTAATAAATGATTAATACACGTGTATTTATTTCTTATTGCACGTGTAATTTATCTTTTTTCTTATGCTATGGAATAGCATAATGATTAAATACACGTGTAATAAATATTTCATACACGTGTAAGAAATGATTAAATACACGTGTAATTAACATTTCATGCGCGTGTAAGAAATGTTTAAATACACGTGTAATTATTTATTACACGTGTATTTAAATATTTTTTACACGCGCATGAAATGATTATTACGCGTGTATTAATTATTTCTTACACGCGCATGAAATATTTATTATGCGTGTATTAATTATTTCTTACACGCGCATGAAATATTTATTACGCGTGTATTTAATCATTTCGTACACGTGTATGACATTTTTATTCCACGTGTATTTAATCATTTCTTACACGTGTATGAACAATGTTTTACACGTGTATTTAATCATTTCTTACACGTGTAAGACATGATTAAATACACGTGTAATACATTTTTCATACACGCGTAAGAAATGAATAAATACGCGTGTAATAAATATTTCATACAAGCGTTAAAAATGCAGGAGTCACGTGGTTAAGCGACTTAAAAACTCGGACTGGGAATCCACATGAAAAACACTCTATGCGTCTTCATCTCCTCGCTTTGCACGCTTACAGCTCAAGATGGCGGAAGCGGCAAACGTCAATGTCACTTTAGAAGGTTTGCGAGAACAATTTAACGCACATATGCTTGGCGCTGGTGGACAATATTCACTGTTTTGGCCAAAAACGCAAGTTTTGGCCAAAAAAGACAAAGATCTGGCCAAAAAACCCACACACCTGGCCAAACAAAACAGATATGGCTATATTTTTTTTTGGCAAAACTTTCTATGTAAAAGTTTTGTCCAAAACTGTTTTTGTTAGCTAAAACGGGAGATTTGGTCAAACTTCTGCCATAAAAAGATTTGGCCAAAAAAAATTTGGCCAAACAAAAAAGATTTGGCCAAATCTTCACTTTTTTGGCCAAATCTGTTTTGTTTGGCCAAATCTTTTTTTGGCCAAATCTTTTGTATTTGCTGGCGCTGGTGGACAATATTCACTTTTTTGGCCAAATCTTTTTTTGGCCAAAACTTTGCTTTTTTGGCCAAAACTGGCGTTTTTGGCCAAAACTATACTTTTTTGGCCAAAACTTTGCTTTTTTGGCCAAAACTTTGCTTTTTTGGCCAAAACTGGCGTTTTGGGCCAAAACTGGCGTTTTCGGCCAAAACTGGCGTTTTTGGCCAAAACTATACTTTTTTTGGTCAAAACTTTGCTTTTTTGACCAAAACTTTGCTTTTTTGGCCAAAACTGGCGTTTTTGGCCAAACCTGGCGTTTTTGGCCAAACCTGGCGTTTTTGGCCAAAACTATACTTTTTTGGCCAAAACTTTGCTTTTTTGGCCCAAACTATACTTTTTTGGCCAAAATTTTACTTTTTTAGCCAAAACTTTGCGTTTTTGGCCAAAAAAAAGAATATTGTCCATCAGCGCCAAGGGGTACTCAAAGATTTGGCCAAAAAATGAAGTTTTGGCCAAAACTTCGTTTTTGGCCAAAACTTTCAATACAAAAGATTTGGCCAAAAAGTGAAGATTTGGCCAAATGTTTTAGATTTAGCCAAATATTTTTTTGGCCAAAACTTTGCACTCAAAACATGTTTTTGGCCAAAATCACACTTTTTTGGCCAAAAATGTACGTTTTTTGGCCAAAAATGTACGTTTTTTGCAAAAAAAGTGTGTTTTGGGCCAAAAAAGTGAAATAATCCACCAGCGCCAAGCATACGCACAGCATTGGAGAGGTAAGTTACTTGTTTTATCAGATGAGATCAATCGCGCGCGAACCGGAAGTAGAATAGACGAGAGTTGTTGCTTTGCAAGTCGTATATTTTCCGATTCAAGTTTTTAATTTATTACAGGTGTATCTAATGATTAAAATACACGTGTATTTAAATCATTTCCTACACGTGTATTTAATCATTTCTTACACGCGTATAAACTATTTCCTGCACGTGTATTTAATCATTTCTTACACGTGCATGAAATATTTATTACACGTGTATTTAATCATTTCTTACACGCGCATGAAATATTTATTACACGCGCATGAAATATTTATTACACGTGTATTTAATCATTTCTTACACGTGTATGAATTATTTATTACACGTGTATGAATCATTTATTACACGTGCATTAATCATTTATTACACGTGTATTAATCATTAATTACACGTGTATTAACTATTTATTACACGTGTACTAATCATTTTTTACGCGTGTAATGGTTATGAGCCAAACGGCTTTCCATATGTGTGTGTGTGTGCGTGTGAGTGTGTGTGTGTGTGTGTGTGTGTGTGTGTGTGTGTGTGTGTGTGTGTTTGTGCGTGTGGGTGTGTGTGTGTGAATGTGTGTATATAAACACGTTTTCTCATCTGCCACAAAGCCGTGTTTAAGGTAAGTAAAGCTGAACAAATGCGGTATTTCTGCCAGCAACGTTTCGCACGGAAATGTCCTTGATCTAGTAACTGAGCGATAGTTGTGCGATCTCAAAGCAGGATATTCATTGACATGATAATTATGTTCTTGTTCATAGGCCCATGCGGTGTCATCGAGTGCGCGCGCGCGCGCGTGTGCACGTGTGTATGTATGTGTGTGTGTGTGTGTGTGTGTGTGTGTGTGTGTGTGTGTGTGTGTGTGTGTGTGTGTGTGTGTGTGTGTGTGTGTGTGTGTATGTGTGTGTGTGTGTTTCTAATACGTCAAATACGTAGTTGACGGCGTGGGGAAAAAAGGTCAGCTGTGCGCCTGTGTTTTCACCGTGCTTGAGTAGATTATGTTTCTTTCGCGAGCTGCCGAAGTGTAGTTGAGTGTTTTTTTCTATGAAACCTAACAGGATACAAACACAAGCCGCAACTTAGGGGCCTACGAGGACAGTGTGAAAGCAGTTTCGGGCGTTGTTCCATTGACAAAACCCGGTGTGGTTCATAAAGTGACATTACTTTGTAAGTATAGTTGAATGTGTACTTTCGTATGTGTGTTGTTTAGCAGTGTGATTGTTGATGTTATTGTCGGTGTTGTTGTTGTTGTTGTTGTTGTTGTTGTTGTTGTTGTTGTTGTTGTTGTTGTTGTTGTTGTTGTTGTTGTTGTTGAAACGCAATCGCTGTTTAATCTGCGTTTGTTTGTTGTGTGATATATCATAGCAAAGCTTTGGGGCCTTGGCTAAGTGCAGGTACGTATGTCCTTGTTTACTAAGCCTGAAAGTGTGTGTGTGTGTCTGTGTGTCTGTGTGTCTGTCTGTCTGTATGTCTGTCTGTCTGTCTATCAATCTGTCTGTCTGTCTGTCCGTCCGTCTGCCTGTCCGTCCGTCCGTGCGTTCGTCTGTCCGTCCGTCCGTCCGTCTGTCTGTCTGTCTGTCTGTCTGTATATATGCGTCTGTGTGTGCATGCGTCTGTGTGTGCATGCGTGTGTACGTGCGTGCATGGGTGGGAGTGATTGACACGGGAGGGAGAGGGGGGGGGGGCTCACCTTCATTTTAATATTGGCAGCCGGTTTTGTATGCCATCCTGTGCATGTCATCACAGTTATTGTGTATGCTTTTGATTGTATTGTTTTTATTCATTTTTGATAGTTGTCAACCTTGGCACATGTTACCAGCGACATGATGGCCGTTATGGAATAAGCCTTGTCACGATCGGGTGACAGAGACCAAGAAAGTGTCACTCAGTGGAGTGCCTGTTCTTGGTCGATTATGATAGAAAGCGCCTGTACGTGATATTGGGCTACAGCAGAGTTTGCTGACAGTGCTCAATGAACACGGAGGGTTTGCTGCGCACGAGTTTTACAGTGGAGGTTTCTGCTGTCATAGGGCTGACGGTTTTTCGCTGACAGCGCACACGGGATTTTCAGGGATTGAGTTTCTCGTGTCTTTTTTCTGCTTGGGGAGGCAGAATTGTGTATAGCTGGACTGGTTTTGTGACAAGGTCAGTCACGTGTTATTGGCTAGGTTGTCTGAGAGAGGCACAAGGACGGCGCACTTGACACCCAGCGGCAGAAGGGGAAGGATCTAATACACAGTTTCTAGAGTATGATGGTTTTTCACCGAGTATTATATTCGGCACTCTAAGGGAACTTCCACCAATTATTTCTTCTCTCTGCCACGTATTTTGCTGAGGACAAGTCGTCAACATTCCTTCGTCGGCGATGGCTTTCGCATAAGGATTCGACAAGGGGTTCTGGAGGTTTTTGGTCACTGTTGACGAACAGAGGCTGTTCCAGGGAGGAGGCGGACTTTGCTTCCATTGAGAGTACAATCATAGGCTTTTGAGGTAATAAATCATTATTTAACGCTGTTGATGAGTCTGTGTTGTGGAATGAAATACTCTCTGTTGTTCTTTCCAGGTTAGCGCATAATTTACTCTCTGTGACGCTAAAATACTAATCTGTATATGGTTTTTGCAGATAGGGAGAGAAGGACGGAAAATGACTGTTTTGTTGTTGTAAAAAAGTCCGTTTTGTGCAGGCCCACGTGCTCGATGAGATATTTAAAGATGACATGTTTTAAGGTGGTGGGTGAGGGGTAGCTGACATGTTTAGTGCACCGATGCTTTCTGTTTGCAGCCTTCGTTTCGTGTTCCTGTACCTGCTGCACGGCTGCCTTTGGCGGGACACTGCTAGCTGCAGACGTTGGAGCTGGGACCTGAGGAAGCTACGCTAACCGGCTAACCAGCAACCCGGCTAACCAGCATACCGGCTAACCGGCAGACTGGCTAACCAGCGAACCGGCTAACCAGCAACCCGGCTAACCAGCATACCGGCTAACCAGCATACAGAAAGAAAGCTAAGTGCACCGTGTCTTACGCACCCCGTTGACCACCGTTGTCTTTTTCTTATCTGTGATTTCATTGGAGTAGTGACAACGTGGGGTGTGTGACACCTGCACGAACTAGAGCTTTTCGAACAGAACATTCGCATTTAACTATATTTACACGGGTTCAGCGTGTTACTATAATTTTCTATATACTACTGGCATTTTGTCAGTGAACACTGGTTTTTTTACGTGTTGAGAACGTAAAAGGAACATATTTTGAGTGAAGGCTCGAGGGAGGTGGAGAGTTTATACATAAACAGGCGTCTGAAACTTATACTTTTGTTGACTCTATTTAATTGTATGCCTGCGAGAGTGGATCGTGGTGTGGTTAGTTAATTAGTAGTAATTAACCGGTTCATAATCACCTTAAGTGATATATTGAAACGTGACAAGGCTGTTCCGTTTTGCACAGTTTAATTGTATTGATGCGGAGACTATGCCACAGTGTTCAGGGTCTTTACAGGCGAGTGTGCCTTTTGATGGGAAAGCGAAGAAGATCCTGTTTTCTACTTATGTTACACAACTAATAAATGGCCACAGTCACCGAGTTAAGTAATATTGACACATCCTGTTCCGTTGTCTCAATGTTTCATTTGCACTTCAAAAATGATGTTATTAGTATATATATATGTTTGACAAAAGGACAAGGGTACGTTATTGTGCGAACAAAAGACATAAGGACATGTACAGTACCTGGGTGTCTGTGTTTAGTGTGCGATTGGTGTCATTATATACATACAGTCGATGCTTGTTTTATTTCGTTTAATTGTTGAATGATTGATTTATGTATTTCATGATTTAAGAGTTTTAAATCTATCTAATTTGCATTTCGAAAGTGATTGCGATACGTATGATTGTGTTAGGAATGTGTTAGAACGTGCTTTGTTATTGTGTTGTTGTTGTTGTTGTTGTTGTGGTGGTGGTGGTGGTGGTGGCGGTGGTGGTGGGGGTGGTAGTAGTTGTTGTTGATGTTGTTGCTGTTGTTGTTGTTGTTGTTGTTGTTGTTGTTGAGTATTTAATATTATGATTCATTTCTCATATACTATGAGTTTACCTAAAGGCAGAACTGACTCAGACTCATGATTAAATTTGTGTTTTGGTTTTCAGGACTGTAAAATATTCAGAGAACACTACTTATTTTGACAAGGCCACCAGATCGTCCAAATGAGAAACAAATCAATATTTCGAGCACGCTGAGCACGCGTATACATAGCTTGTAAATAAGCAGAACATCCACGTACAAAAGGTTGACGAGATATGACCAAGTGGAGAGAGTTGTATGGTAACTACACATGAACAACTAGCCACAGTGGTGATCAACGAATCACAAATGGGAAAGAACTGTTAGCGCTAGAAACCTGATCAACAATGCACTGTTGGCAACTAGAGAAAAGAGTACCCCCTAGCCGTCAAAATAACCCCAAACGGTACTACGGGAAGGAGTAGTAAGGTCGGTACGACCACCACAATCACACATATGAGCACCAAAGCCACAGACACGACCATAAAAACCACAGAGAGGGCCGCCAGTTATATACAGCATCTAACGGCAAAAACACGCAGATGACCATGGATGCAGAGATTTCCACCACAGCAATAGATACAACCATGCAAACCATGGAGAAAACTGCCAGTGCCAAAGAAGCTACCAGCCATGCCACATGGATGACCACCCATGCAGGGACGACCACCAACACCACAGAGACGACCATCGAAGACACATACGCAACCATGCACACAATACAAACGACCAACAGTACCACAGGAACCACAAGCTCAGCAGAGACGAGTAACAGAGCAGAAATAGCAAATGTATCAACTTCGACTACCAGCACATCAAATGTTACACACGGAGGCTCCTCAGTTGCGGCTGGAACTCCCAACACTTTTATCGCTAATAGTAAAGACGTTTTATCTGTGGGAGTAAAAACGACGATGGGTGTTTCGATTCCTGCCTTCGCTGTCGTTGTGATTCTTGTGTTCGTGTTTGTATTCAGGAAACGTGTGTGCCTGGCAACACAATATGGAGCGAAGAAAGATGATGTTGAAATCAGAACGTTTCACAGCGGAACATTCAACGCAGAAAATGACCTCGACGCAGATTGCGAATTAGAAGCAGATACTGGTTTCATAAATACAATGCCTGTGCGTGAAGTGTGTACTGTCACCACTGTGACATCGACTGGATTCTCACCTAATCTAAACGACAATTTTGGCTTCACTAACAGCACTGAGAGTGACGAAACTCTCTTTGCGTTTCGACCTTTGTCCTACCTCTACAGACAAATGCCTCCACCACTTCCTACCTAGCTGAACAATGTCTCTACTCCCAACGCTAGTTACGCTAGGGACTGTGTAGCTCTTTGGTTGTCATTAAGAGCTGAAAGAAGTTTACCTTAAACTTGACGCTGTATGTGCAAGAAAGACGCCCTGATCCCATTCAACTAGAATGAAGTCAACTTACAGCGCCAAAAACCAGGGGATGGTTAACAATGCACTGTTGGTAACTAAAGACAAGAGTAGCTACGAAGCTGTCAAGATGACCCATAACGCTGCGGGAGGGACTGTTACAGAAGGTACAATCACCACAACCACACAAAAACGTCGCAGTGCGTGTTTTACTGAGTGTAATATAGTTGCATAATAATATAGCAGCACAATAATAACGTATTTAGCGTTATCTTCAGGTTCTCCTTGGTGTCCTTTATTACTGATTTTCATTTCTATTGTTGCGCTCCTGTTTGAAATGTACGGTATTTCAAAGATTAAATCCTTGACGTTACAACAAGAAATTCACAGATCTATCGTGAGCCAGTCTTTTTGCATGTTGGAGATATGCGGCCATCAGGATATTAACTTAATACTGATGCTACCATGTCAATGTACAAAACAATGTTTGAATACACATGCCATACATACCCTATTTGAATCTTGCAGGATTTCCCGTGCCAGTATAAAATTTACTATACATCACAATTGCAATGTCTGCGTTAGGCCAGAAGCTGCGAACAATGTTTTTAAATCAGCTTTTGTATAAAAACATTTGTGAATAATTCTTATTAGACCAGCATACACCTGTAACGAAGTTGCAAATTTAGAAGTGCCAGCCCACAATCAACTCATAATTGATATTGCCTAAATGTGTTGTTACCTTTACAAGTATTCTGTGTGTTTCGTGAATGTGTTTACAAAAAAAGTAATATATACCTATTATTAGACAACAGTTATGACATTTCTCACAAGCTACTAGCAGATGTTCATCAGCTATTGTATTGCATAACAATAGAAACAAGTCGCGTAAGGCGAAAATACAACATTTAGTCAAGTAGCTGTCGAACTCACAGAATGAAACTGAACGCAATGCAACGCAGCAAGACCGCATACTCGTAGCATCGTCAGTCACCCGCTCACGGCAAAGACAGTGAAATTGACAAGAAGAGCGGGGTAGCAGTTGCGCTCAGAAGGATAGCACGCTTTTCTGTACCTCTCTTTGTTTTAACTTTCTGAGCGTGTTTTTAATCCAAACATATCATATCTATATGTTTTTGGAATCAGGAACCAACAAGGAATAAGATGAAAGTGTTTTTGAATTGATTTCGAAAATTTAATTTTCATATTAATTTTTATATATTTAATTTTCAGAGCGTGTTTTTAATCCGAATATAACATATTTATATGTTTTTGAAATCAGCAAATGATGGAGAATAAGATAAACGTAAATTTGAATCGTATTATAAAAAAATACTTTTTTTTACAATTTGCAGATGTTTAATGACCAAAGTCATTAATTAATCTTTAAGCCACCAAGCTGAAATGCTATACCGAAGTCCGGGCTTCGTCGAAGATTACTTGACCAAAATGTCAACCAATTTGGTTGAAAAATGAGGGCGTGACAGTGCCGCCTCAACTTTCACGAAAAGCCGGATATGACGTCATCAAAGACATTTATCAAAAAAATTAAAAAACCTATGGGGATATCATACCCAGAAACTCTCATGTAAAATTTCATAAAGATCGGTCCAGTAGTTTAGTCTGAATCGCTCTACACACACACACAGACAGACACACACACACACACACACACACACACACACACACACACACACACGCACGCTCGCACATACACCACGACCCTCGTTTCGATTCCCCCTCGATGTTAAAATATTTAGTCAAAACTTGACTAAATATAAAAAGAAAGCTTTGGTCCGTACATAACTTTACGAAATACGGGTTCCCGTTCTTACCTTGCGTTTGTTTATGCATTTAGAGTTGTCTGTATTTAATGATAAAACAAAATGTATGTCTAAAAGTGGTCGCCGTTATATTCAAGGCGCCACATCTACCTGAAAATTCGAAACAGGTTGTAAACATTTGTGATGAAAATTATCTGGTGGAATAATGGTGACATTTTTCGAAACTATCAGTTATCTTGCTTAAGTTCAATTGCTTTTTGTGAAATTCGCCATCAAACAGGTGGTTTCAAGGCTGTCAGAACCGCCATTTTCACTCGGACTTAGGTTTTAAGAGTCTCGTCTTGGTCTGCGGGCGTTCAAAGACGGGCGTTAAAGCTTTCTGTTGGCATTGATGTAAGTGTACATTGTGAGCTGTTTTCACATGTTTTCTTTCTAACATTTGTATATTGTATGTTTGTTTATAAGATGTGTAATGTGTGTTTTACTTTTCTTCTCAACACACGGTTATGTGTTAGCAGAACGTTGTATCTTTTCCAGGACAAGGCAATACATGCAGGTAGTAACCGACAAACACAACACATACATAACTCCTCACACAAATGTACATGCGTACACGTGCATCAACACAGACTGATATACTCAAATACATTCTGATATCTACATGATACCGGCAAAGCTAATTTAACGCACATATAGCACACACATGCTGAGATGAATGCACGGAGACGCCCACATTTTTTTCTCGCTTCTTGATTTGTGTTTTATCCCAGCGAAGCTGGAGGTATCCCGTGAACGCTATACTGTAATCGACTTGAGAAATGTGCATACCGAATAATACATGATAAAGAAGGATTCTTTGTGCCCGGCTACGTGCTACAGGTGGAAATGGAAGTTCACCAAAAATTGGGTGCAACAGTCGCCCCCATTTTTTCAGCAAACACCACCCAAGGCCGTTTTGGACGGGTAGAAATTCCGTAGTTTCCAAGTGTATGGATAAACCTCGCGTAAGAAGAATACGTCACGGTCAAAAGTCTTTGACGTCAATTAATGCATCATGACGTCATGCCTCCCTGAAGTCTTTCTCTCTCGCGCAGTGTGTGTGTTTGTGTTCATTTTGTGCACATGTGTTAGTGTTACTGTTTGTGTGTGTGTGTGTGTGTGTGTGTGTGAGTGTGTGTGTGTGTGTGTGCGCACGCGTGCATGAGTCTGTACTCGGTATGTGTGTGGTGTGTGTTTGTGTGTGTGTGTGTGTGTGTGTGTGTGTGTATGCGCACGCGTGCATGAGTCTGTACTCATGTGTGTGTAAATGTGTGTGTGGGTATAAGTGTATGTGTGTGCGTGTATGTGTGTTTGTTTGTAAAGGTGTTTATGTCCGTCTGTCTATATGTGCGTATGGGTGTGTGTTTTGTGTGTATGAAGTTTTTTGTGAGAGTGAGTGAGTGCGTGTTAGTGAGTGTGTGTATACCAGTGTGTGTGTGACTTGGGGGGTGTGTGTGTGTGCGTGGGTGTGTGTGTGTGTTTGAGAGAGAGAGAGAGAGTGTGTGTGTGTGTGTGTGTGTGTGTGTGTGAATGTGTGTGTGCATGAGTTTGTGTGTATGTTTGTGTGTGTATGAGTGTGTATATGTGTTTGTAAAGGTGTGTGTGTCCGACTGTCTATGTGCGTATTTGTTGGTGCGTATGTACAGTGTGTGTGTGTGTGTGTGTGTCTGTTTGTATAAGAGAGAAAGAGATAGAGAGAGAGTGGGTGGGTGTGTGTATGTGTGTGTGTGCGTAAGTGTATGTGTGTGTGTATGTGTGTTTGTTTGTAAAGGTGTTTATGTCCGTCTGTCTATATGTGCGTATGGGGGTGTGTTTTGTGTGTATGAAGTGTGTGAGAGAGTGAGTGAGTGCGTGTGAGTGAGTGTGTATGTGTGTGACTTGGGGTGTGTGTGTGTGTGCGTGTGTGTGTGTGTGTGTGTGTGTGTGTGTGTGTGTGTGTGTGTTCGTGTGTGTGTGTGTTTGAGAGAGAGTAAGAGAGAGGTTTGTCTTTCGCTGGGGTATGCAGTGCCTTGGCGTTGCACATCTACTTAATTTTTATATATATTCCCAGCGAAGCTGGAGGTATCCCACGTACGCTATTCACGACTTTTTTCCGTGACCTTTCGGATTTCATGGGGGCTGCCATTTTGTTCTCATCTCCTCAGTGTGTTCCGGTCTGAAACCGGTTTAAAACACCACTAGGCGGAAACCCCAAATCAATGACGGCCGCCTTTTCAGGGATTGTACACAAAAACAACGCCCGAACGGAAAGACAGAATGTGTCTTTCGCTAGATTGCAAGTCAGGCTTTTCACTTTTCCGATGAAGACAACCGCTGAGAGTGAAGAAACGACGCTGTTCGACTTCAAAATCTCCAGTCGCAGACGACCTTCGCTTTCGCAGTACAGTCTATAGGCAGGTGCAATGTTACTCATTTTGATCAGCTCGTTTACGTATATTTTTTGCATTCAGATCAATTAGAATGATTGGAATCAAAGCAGGAATAACTTCGGCATGCAAATGCATTTATTTGGCGAAATCAGTACAGCAGTAAGCTAGATTTTTTCCCTTCAGTTTGTTTGCGTGACTGAATTTTGTCTTCAAGAATGTACCACTTGCTTGATTTTGATTGTTTGTTCAGCTCATTGGCACGAAATGCATCTTGCAAAATATCAATTTGTTGAATGAAAACGGAATAAGTGACGTTCTAACATTTATCTGCTTGCAAAAACAATCGCAAGGATAGATCTATCTGCTTCATTGACAGACAGATTTTCATTGAATTTAAAAAGCATGACTCGGTTTGCAGGCTCTCCGAATAGATCTATCTAGTGTTTGTGTTCTTAGATTTATTGGCCATGTGGGCTGTTTACGATCATAACACAGTGTTTGTTTGTGCTGGTGCAATCTGCAGATCAAAGGGGATTGACCACATGGTGATGCAGTGATCAATGCAACTTGTGTTCACCACTCAATGCCTTCTACCAATCTCAATGGCAAAACGAAAGGTACAGTAACATGCTTGTGATTTCACATTATGTAATGTCTCTGGCGATCAACATAGTTTTTAACTCTAGTCTAACTGATCATGCTTATTACTATTAGTATTCAATTACATACGATATATTCTCCGCCCCAGCTCCACCCTCACCCCATAGCACTGCCAATCAGCCTCTACACTACAGTCCAACAACTACACCTCTAAAAGCCCCCCCCCCCCCCTCTACCCTCCGTGCAACATATGGTCATAGGGAGTGCTCTAATTGTTCCAGAACATACCCGACCACACTCATACACAGGGTACTGACAAAGGAACTTGTTTTTCAGTCTCCATCAGGGCTGTCACCTAATATATGCAGACAGGTGTAACGGACGTTTTAGCAGCCACTGTACCACACATGTCATAATGTAAATATAGGTATGTTAGTATATTTACAAACTGTTCACTCTGTTGGTTTTTCTTGCAGCATTTATTCAGAAACTCTGTAAATTGTGGCAATTACATATGCAGACGTTCAACTTATTATTGAAGAAATAGAATCAAAATTGGTTTATTAAGTATTTGAATTTTGATCATGTGATCAGAGAAACAGTTTCTTGAACAGCTAAGCTACAAGTGAAGTACAAGGACAACAACATAAACAGGTGACTGGAGACTCAGGCATTGTTTTTTAAAAAAAATATGCACAGCAATGTTTACTCAGTACTGGGGGGGGGGGGGTGGATTTAAAGTGTTCTTTTGGCTTCCAGAGAGGTGCTACGCCTGTTAAGATGGAAATGAAATAGAATAGTTGATGGTAAGGGTTATCACAAAACAGCAAGGATAATGTTGCATGCCTGTATTTTCAGTTTGAGTTTAAAAAAAAATTAAATACTAGTTTTCTGATTAGCTATAATTCACGTGAGAATATTATAAGATGCTACCTTTTTTAATTTTTTTTATAAGATTAGCTCATTGAGTCTGACAGGAACATAATTGAGGAATGCTTATAATTTCTTGGCCAGCTAAAAAAAAATTAAAACCCTTGAAATGAAGTTTACGCAGGTTAGATGTGAGGATATCTTAATTGGGATAATGCATTTACCAGTAATTACAACGAGAGATTTACTTAGAAAAACTGAAGTCATTCATAAACAATAATTATGATTACAATCACAGAGTAAGGGGAAACATGGCCTTTGGTCTGGAACAGCAGCTGGAATGGTCTACTTGTCAAACCTGCCTGAATGTGCTTTTTTATTTTTGTATACCTAGTGTGAACGACGTTTAGGTATTTGCAGACTAATTATTGTATTGCTGTTGTTTGTTTGTGAGTTATGTTATGGTGTGTCCTAAATTGGTCGGAATTTGTTGTGTAACAGTATGTTCTCATTTGTAATTTGTTTCTCCATGACCCCAGAGGAACAGACTTCATATTAAAACCTTGAGACCCTGAAAATACTTGCATACTAAATTTTTTTTTTTATTGGGGATAGGCAAGCTCTTGAATTCTTCAAGCCTTGAGAAACTTTCCAGTCTGATATACATGTACCAGAAAAAAGTGTGATCCTAACAATAACATGAATACTTAATTCAATATGTGCAGGAGCTACTTCGGCAGACCCATATGGCTAGTATCACAATGCAGGGAAGGTGAGTTCATTGATTTATGTTTTTTTCACCTTTTCTGTGTTTGATGTCAGCCGTGATTACCCAATGAGAACTTCAAAACATGTTGCTGACTTGCGAAAACCCAACCATGACATCTGATGTAGTTGTGTAGCCCATCTAGAGGATAGAACATCTAATTTCGTGATAGCATAGCAATGTTGTGTACCTGACTAAATCTCTGCACATCACAGTGAAGTCTTACTTTATGATCATATGATTCCCCCCGACTAAACAACGAAGAGCAGGCACTACACACTCACATAACTACCAACTCCACAATGTCATTTCAGAATCAAGCAATCAGGAGAATGAAAGGATTCACCAGTGCTCCGCCACTCGGTTGGATAGCCATCACTATGCACAACAAAATCCATTATTGAGGGTTTCTTGGTCGTTTCTGAAGCTAGGGCTTGGAAGCTTCACATACAAATATTCCTAAGAAAAATCCTTGTCCTTGAGTAAGATTCCCAGTGAATGGGGCCGAAAACAACAAAAATGAATACTATTTTTTTTTTAAATCAAAACATTGTTAAATTTGTTGTCCTAGTCATTGTGAAAGTCTGACCAAATCTGCGACATTGAGGCAAACAAGTTGGGGTGGGCCTTTAACTAAATACTCTGAAACCAGCAGCTGCTTTAAGTAATTGTATGTGTGTTGTCATTATGTACTGCTTGCACTAAATGCATTTTCTTTATCTCCTCAGAATCGAGCCACCCAGAGAAAGACCATTGACATGCAGGGCGCATAGTAAAACATATAGAATTATGGCGTGCAAGTCGGTCGACAGGTGCCAGCCATTATCATCATAACAAGCAATGCAGATCATAGTTCCTTATGTTTTATGTTGTGCACAAGTCCCTAGATCTGCTTTAATTTTAATGTAGAATTTCATTATCAGATAATTTGAAACATTTTGTTTAATTAAATTGTAAATACGTCCAAGTCAATTTGCAGCATTTTTTCTTTATTGTTCTTCTATATACCCTTAAAACTAACACATAGTAAAAACAAGAAATGTTTGTTCAAGGGAGATCATCTGAAGCTTTTTTTTTTAAATCTGTAAAATTGCATAGTGACATCCTCCAAAAATAAAATGTCTTAAGAATAAAGGTATCTACACGGGTTGTCTACCTATTTCTTGATAGCTTTGCTTTTAAGTATAACTTTTTTCTCAGAATATTTTTTTTAATAAGTTTTATTCAAGGGAGGCAATAAAAAATATTTACAACAAGAAGAGCAAACGCTCGATCGAGTCACTTTCGCAGTTCTGAATATTATATGAGGCATCAGATGGACAGGAAGAAATTGCTATTCACAACACAATGAGTCACGTTCACATAAAATTTGAGCCCGGTCACTTTTATAGTTTCCGAGAAAAGCCCAACGTTAAGTTGTGTGTTGCCGAACAGAAAAGGCTAGTTATCTCCCTTGTTTTTCTGATAACGTTCGTAAAAGGCTACAGATGTAAATACTTTGATGTAAAGAATAATCCTACAAAGTTTCAATCACATCCGATGAACTTTGTCAAAGATATAAAATGTCTAATTTTTCCTTTGACGCTGACCTGTGACCTTGAAAAAGGTCAAAGGTCAACGAAACCATCGTTAAAGTGTAGAGGTCATTGGAGGTCACGACTAAACAAAATATGAGCCCGATCGCTTTGATAGTTTCCGAGAAAAGTCCAACGTTAAGGTGGTGTCTACGGACGGCCGGCCGGACGGCCGGCCGGACGGCCGGCCGGACAGACTAACACTGACCGATTACATAGAGTCACTTTTTCTCAAGTGACTCAAAAATGTGTCCAATTGTGTGCTTACAAATATTAACATTTCTTGTAGCCCCAAGAAGTGTGTTTTGTCTTGTAACTATTGTGATGTGAGAGCTTTAGCACTGAATGCTTTGCATCCTAGTGTGAATAGCATTGTAAAGCTTGCCTCTTGCTAATTTAGAGCAGTAGAATAGAAAGCAGCCTACTCCACAATCTTCTTTCATATTCTGTGCATACTCCTTGACAAGAGAACCACGAGATTTGTTTTTATTCCGATGTTGCCTTTTCTATTCAATTAAATACTTAAATCCTACGTGCAACACAAACCTTTTTTGTGTTGGTTTGTTTGTTTATTTTTATATTTTGTAAGTATAGACCGTACTAGAGACCAGTCTTTCACCGCCGTATGATTGATCTGGAAATCTCCGCTAAGCAGTTCAATAACATAATTAGTACATGGCTAAAGCATTTTTGCTACTCCACTCAAAATATGTCTAACTACGCACTCGTACTCTCTCCCTAACATAACACTTGTTCATGCAAAATTGTTTGCGGATTAGTAAAATTTGCGTGAAATATTGAATTGCGAATTTTTTTTAATTTTTGTTGTTGAAAATTACGTAATCTTCAAAATAGATGAGTGTTTACTGAAGCGATAAACTATTTATACAAGTTAATAAGAATGGTTTGTAAGATCAAATACAAACCAGCAATACAACTGCTGTCGATAGATTACCCCCCTTGACTTCTCTGTCTGTTGGGTCAAACTACGCCAGACATTTCTCTTCTAGTGGCTCCATAGCATGAGATACAGGCTCCGATGCAGAAACTGCTTCGTTCTGAACTTGAATACATCGGTTCCTCTCAGTTACATAGTCTTTTAATTCCTTCTGTCGTTTCAATGCAACAGGTAATCAAGCCTGTGAGTGTTGCATACTCTATCAAGTTCTGGTGTATTAGTTATTAGCGATCGAAAAGTTTACGAGGTAGTTGCAGAATCGATGTTTGTACGTACCTTTCTGGTCAGTTATCAGGAGATAAAAATTAAAAACAAATGACATGTATGCAACATAAGAGGCTAAAAGGCTAAGAAACTTGATGCCTCATCTGTCTCGGTTGCTAGTCTTCATCGTTCATACTCATAGCATAGCAATACCATTTGTTGTGTAGAATCAATATGTTATTTTTTTCTGAAATAAAATATTCACGAAGACGGAAGAGGGTTCGATTCTGATCGAGTGAATATATTATGTGTCAAAAGCTGAATAAAACAATGCGTTTGTCTTTGACTGATGAAGTAGAGCTGAAGCTTTTTGTGTTGGATGTAAGCTTAGTTGGTTTTATCACACACACACACACACACACACACAACCCTGATGTTTGTCAAAAATGTTGCATGTTCCTGCTTCACAAATGCCTGCACAAAAGCACACGGATGTACACGTACCTACCTACATACCCGTGCAAACAATCTACCACTGCAACACCACAGCCCCACACATTTATCCAAAAGTTGTCTGAATATCAATACTGGCAATCTTGGTATTGAACGGGGAACTCTACTTTCATGGCGTATGTGGTCTAGGTCTCATTTTATACATGTATGCTAAACCACCCTTACAAAATAAAAAGCCACACATCGTGTAAGCTAATCGACTAAGCAAAAACCAGACACGCGAACAAACAAAAAACGAATACTTTGATTTTCAACAAACTTAATAACAGATTTAGGTAAATAATTATGCCATGCAAGGAACATTTCTATTGAATTCGGTCGATGCTTAGATCTAGAAAAACACCAGCTCACTTTATGGGGATTTGAATAGTGCTGTTTCATGAGTTCCAGATCTAGACTGACAAGGTAGTAGAACATTTATTTTTAGCTTGCAAAATTGAACTTGCCCTGCAGTCACCTTAAGTCGAACTGCTTTCCCTGCCACCGGGTGCAGCAGTTTGGCGGGGGGAGGGCCATAGAGTCGGCAAACTGGGAGTGGAACTTGACGAAATGTCACCTAGGGCCTAGTACGATAGCTTCTCTTCGGATTGACGTACAAACAGCGTCAGGGCCGCTTCAAACTTACATACGGATTACGATTCCTATCCCCAGTTTCTCATGTTGGTAACCACTGGCTATTTGTCAGATGTGTCATTCTCCCACATTTGAACGATGCTGTAGTGCGAGCCGGTCAAAATGCCCTTTAGTTGTCAAACCACGTTCTCTTTTTCCGCACAAACTGTTTTGCGTTCCGGACCGGAACACACTGAGGAGATGATCATTGACTATTTCTGATTGGACAATGATGCCAACGCCCACATGACCCTAGCTACAATGTCAAGGTCGGAAAGTCGTGAATACTGTAATCGATTTGAGAAATGTGCACACCGAATAATACATGATAAAGAAGGATTCTTTGTGCCCGGCTACGTGCTACAGTTGGAGATGGAAGTTCACCAAAAATTGGGACCATACTAACAAAAATACGGTGGGTGCAATAGTCGCCCCCATTTTTTCAGCAAACGCCACCCAAGGCCGCTTTGGACGGGTAGAAATTCCGTAGTTTCCAAGTCTATGGATAAAGCTCGCGTAAGAAGAATACGTCACGGTCGAAAGTCTTTGACGTCAATTAATGCATCATGACGTCATGCCTCCCTGTAGTCTTTCTCTTTCGCGCAGTGTGTGTGTTTGTGTTCATTTTGTGCACATGTGTTTAGTGTTACTGTTTGTGTGTGTGTGTGTGTGTGTGTGTGTGTGTGTGTGTGTGTGTATTTGTGTGTGTGTGTGTGTGTGTGTGTGCGCACGCGTGCATAAGTCTGTACTCGTGTGTGTGTAAGTGTGTGTGTGGGCATAAGTGTATGTGTGTGCGTGTATGAGTGTTTGTTTGTAAAGGTGTGTATGTCGGTCTGTCCATATCTGCGTATCGGTGTAACTTGGGGGGGGGGGGGGTGTGTGTTGGTGTGCGTGTGTGTGTGTGTGTGTGTGTGTGTGTGTGTGTGTGTGTGTGTGTGTGTAAGAAAGACTGAGAGAGAGGAAGAAAGAGTGTGTGTGTGTGTGTATGTGTGTGTGCAAGAGTTTGTGTGTATGTTTGTGTGTGTATGAGTGTGTGTGTATGTGTGTTTGTAAAGGTGTGTGTGTCCGTCTGTCTATGTGCGTATTTGTTTTTTTGTTTGCTTAACGCCCAGCCGACCACGAAGGGCCATAATTATCAGGGCGGTGCTGCTTTGAGATATAACGTGCGCCACACACAAGGCAGAAGTCGCAGCACAGGCTTCATGTCTCACCCAGTCACATTATTCTGACACCGGACCAACCAGTCCTAGCATGCATTAACCCCATAATGCCAGACGCCAGGCGGAGCAGCCACTAGATTGCCAATTTTAAAATCTTAGGTATGACCCGGCCTGGGTTCTAACCCACGACCTCCCGATCACGGGGCGGACGCCTTACCACTAGGCCAACCGTGTATGTGCGTATGAGTGTGTGTTTTGTGTGTATGAGATTTGTGTGAGTCAATGCGTGTGTGTGTGTGTGTGTGTCTGTGGGTGTGTGCGTGCGTACATGCGTGCGTATGTGTGAGGGTGTGGGTGTGTGGGTGTGTGTCTGTTTGTATAAGAGAGAAAGAGAGAGAGAGAGAGAGTGGGTGGGTGGGTTTGTGCGTGTGCGTAAGTGTATGTGTGTGTGTATGTGTGTTTGTTTGTAAAGGTGTGTATGTCCGTCTGTCTATATGTGCGTATGGGGGTGTGTTTTGTGTGTATGAAGTGTGTGTGAGTGCGTGCGTGTGAGTGAGTGTGTATGTGTGTACGCGTGTGTAACTTGGGGTATGTGTGTGTGTGTGTGTGTGTTCGTGTGTGTGTGTGTTTGAGAGAGAGAGAGAGAGAGAGAGAGAGAGAGAGAGAGAGAGAGAGAGAGAGAGAGAGAGAGAGAGAGAGAGAGAGGTTTGTCTTTCGCTGGGGTATGCAGTGCCTTGGCGTTGCACATCTACTTAATTATTATATATTTAAACACATAACATTTGAGCGATTTCTTTTGTTTTATATACAAAAGTATAAGATTCAAATTGCTCAATAACACAGAACCAGAAAGAAAGAATAATGGACTTCAGTTCTACAAGCCTGATCGTTTCACTAGTACCTGGGTGTGTGTTTGTGAGAAAGGTTACCTATATAATTTGCCTGCTCATATTGGTTCAACGAGCGGAAAAGTCATCAGATCGAACGATTCTGTAACATATGATGGTGATGTCATGAGTGCATAATTATGACGGTCAACATACTAATCCGCTGTTCCTGTTTTGTATTGTTTTGATTTTCAATATAAACTGGCTTGAACATTCCTCGTCTATGTGCAAGTGTGTGTGTGTGTGTGTGTGTGTGTGTGTGTGTGTGTGTGTGTGTGTGTGTGTGTGTGTGTGCGTGTGTGTGTGTGTATGTGTGTGTGTATGCGTGCGTGTGTGTGTGCGTGTGCTTGTGTGTGTGTGTGTGTGTGTGTGTTTCGAATGCCCGCTGCAGTAGCATCATTCGGGGTACTGAACAAGATTAAGTCAGTGTTATCGTTGGAAAAAAATGTGCGTACACGAACACCTCCTCTGTTCTGTACAGAACCGTGGCAGTAGTTCGATCAGCACAGAATTTGCCTTTAAAAGCCTGCATGATAAAAATCATTGCACAAGGTGTACAGAACGCACTGCACATTCCAGGTTGTGCAGCACACCAGAGGCATACAATTTGTAACTGCGCCTCGACTCTGTGACAATGGATGTGAAAGCCAGTGCTGACAGAAAAAGACGGGGTGTTACGTACTTAGAAAGCCGGTATTAAGGCGGCAATAAAAAACGTCCTGCTAATGGGCAAAATATACCTGCGCAGTTTCAGCGACAAAGACGACGCACTGCCTATTATTTATGCCGCGATATGGTGTATGTGTGAGTGTGTGTGTCTGTCTGTCTGTGTGTGTGTGTGTAGAGCGATTCAGACCAAACTACTGGACCGATCTTTATGAAATTTAACATGAGAGTTCCTGGGAACGCTATCCCGGGACTTTATTTTTCTTTTTTTCGATAAATACCTTTGATGACGTCATATCCGGCTTTTTGTAAAAGTTGAGGCGGCACTGTCACACCCTCATTTTTCAATCAAATTGATTGAAATTTTGGCCCAGCAATCTTCGACGAAGGCCGGACTTCGGTATTGCATTTCAGCTTGGTGGCTTAAAAATTAATTAATGACTTTGGTCATTAAAAATTTGAAAATTGTAAAAAAACAAAAAAATGTTTAAAACGATCCAAATTTACGTTTATCTTATTCTTCATCATTTTCTGATTCCAAAAACATATAAATATGTTATATTCGGATTAAAAACAAGCTCTGAAAATTAAAAATATAAAAATTATTATTAAAATTAAATTTCCGAAATCGATTTAAAAACAATTTTGTGGGTTCCTGATTCCAAAAACATATAGATGTGATATGTTTGGATTAAAAACACGCACAGAAAGTAAAAAAAAATAGAGATAAAGAAAAGCGTGCTATCCTTCTCTGCGCAACTACTACCCCGCTCACATCGAGCGGTGGACTGACGATGCTACGAGTATACGCTCTTGCTGTAAAAATGCAGTGAGTTCAGTTTCATTCTGTTAGTTCGACAGCTTGACTAAATGTTGTAATTTCGCCTTACGCGACTTGTTTGTATTTAGTATACGATGTTTGCTGTTATTTTAATGAGTATACTCTGACCTTCAACTGACTAAAAACACTCGTAAACAAAACAGGAAGACAAGGTTTGTTAAAAACAAAGACTCTCCACAAAAGATTGCTTGACCACTCTGTCTAAAAGAGACTCCCGCAAGATAATGTGTTTTGTGTTTTTGTTAAACAATCATGTATGCGTTTCGTTTCCTATCTGACAAGGTCACAAAGAGAGAGAGAGAGAGAGAGAGAGAGAGAGAGAGAGAGAGAGAGAGAGAGAGAGAGAGAGAGAGAGAGAGAGAGCCCATTACTCATTAAGTATACATATCCATAAACAAGGATGAACAATGATTTGTTCCACAGCAACTGGAGAGTCACATTTGTGCCTTTTCCGTTTACTGCTTCTATCGTGCTGGAAACACCCGTACCATATACCACACACACACATACACACACACACATACACACACACACACACACACACACACACACACACACACACACACACACACACACACACACACACACACAAGGAAACAAGGAAACAAGGACATTTCCTCGGTATCTGTTTCCTTTGTCTTTCTTTTTGACTGTCTTTTTTTAGTGTGTGTGGGTGTGTGTGTGTGTTAGTGTGTGTGTGTTGGAGTTTTTGGTCATCTTTAAAAGCCAGAAGAAATCGCGTGTTTGTGTGTATAGTCACGCTTTCACAGTTACCGTCAGTCATGCGTGACGGCTTTGAGTTGCTGGTGTTTCCTCAACGGTATGTGTTAGTGTACACAAACTAACAGGATAATATGACATTTAAACAATTATAAAAGTCATGTTCCAGAACAAAGTATGCTGAACAACACGAGAAACAAAAACTAACTTGAAATGCCAACAACAAAGACACAAATAGTTTAACTGTTCGTTTCTTAAAGCTTGGAAATTGCGAGCTTCTGGATGTTACAGTACAGACCGAGACACAGTGCAAGAGCTAGTAGAACATTTAACTCAGAAGGTACGGAGCTTACGTACTTGTGCATAATTATACATGGTTGGACGCCTAATAACCTGTTTTGTTTGTTTGCTTTAACGTTTTGTAAAAAACGGATTCGAGCCTGCAGAGTAAAAAAACAAACAAAAAAAACAACAAAAAGAACACACCAACAACAACAACAAAAACAACACCAACACCAACACCTACAACACCAACAACACCACCACCACCACCACCACCAACAACAACAACAACGACAACAACAACAACAACAGAACAAACAAACACAAATCTTCAACTGCATGATTGTATACATCATTATATACCATCGCAGGCATTTGGTGTCGCTTTCGCTTGAAACTCTTAGTTAGAGTCACGATTCTCTTGTTCTCTTTTGGGTGTTGCCTATAGAACACGATCTCGTCAACTTTCACAACGCCACAATAAGTATTAGAGTGCGCTTTGGGTGCTAATGTACTTTCATTCATACCCTGAGCCAGCCGACAGGGTTTTTCTCGTTGAGAGAAGGAAATATCCAATTTCTGTATGTAAATCTCTCTCCGTCTGTCTGTCTGTCTGCCTGTCTGTCTGTCTGACTGTCTGCCTGTCTGTCTGTCTCTCTGTCTCTGTCTCTCTCTCTCTTTCTCTCTCTCTCTCTTTCTCTCTCTCACTGACTCTCTCTCTCTCTCTATATCTCTTTCTCTCTCTCTCTCTCTCTCTCTCTCTCTCGGGGGTCAAGGTCGACCACGAATGGCGCAGGAGGGAAAAAATTTCACAGTGCAGACAAGATGGATATTTTTCAAGTTCAAAGTGGCTATATCAAAGTTTGAGTCTCCAGAACTATACAAGTGAAAGTCTAAAGTGATTGTGTGCAGAAATCTACTGAAAATGATCGAGGTAGGACTTTGGAGGGCCAGTATTGGTCGTTTTCATCTGGCTTGTGTGGCAAAACATCTCTTGAACCGGCTTTGTGCTCAGCCCGTGTATGGTGACAGTTCTGAAATCAGTGTCAGCGACGTGTGCATTACTTGGGGATGCCTTGTTTTTCTTGCGAACATCGTGTGCTGCTTCAAAGATGTTGCGGAAAGTGCTTTTAGTGCGCCATTCCCACCCCTGGGAACTGTGACTTATAATTCGTCAACAGTGACTGGCCATTTGTCAGTGCCAAGTGATGACCTTGTACACCTGTCACCGATGGCGGTGACCTTTCCGCACGCACAGCACGCGCCATCTTTGTGCCTGGCAGTGATTGCCTTCGCGATACGACGCTTGAGATTGAGCAATGACGTAGAGGAAAACCCTGGGCCTGCTGTCAGTGGCAGTAGCGAAAGTAGTGGTGGTGGTGCGGAGTCAACTGCAGTGGCAGATAGCATCAAACACTTAGAGCAGTCGTTGCAGCAGAAGCTGGATGTCATTCTGGCAACCATGCAAACACAGGCGGACATTCTCAAACGACAAGAAGACATGCTTAGAAAACAAGAGACATTGATGAAGAAATTTGGGGATGAGCAAGAGACAATGAAAAAGTCCCTCAAGAAGAACGAACAGTCGATCTCCAACCTCTCCTCACAACAAGACGATCTGTATCGTGTGGTGACTAGCCTCGAGGCAGAGGTTGACAGGCTGGAGGGGTTTTCCCGTCGCAACAACGTCAAGTTTTTCGGAATACCAGAAGAAGTTGGCGACACCGATGCTGACTGTGTTGTTGCAGTGAAAAACGTTCTTGACACCTACATTCCTCAGAAGCAGTGGGAGCCTGACGTCATCGAGCGAGCGCATCGCCTCGGCAAACCCAACCCCAAGAATCCCAACCCCCGCCCTATCATTGCCAAGTTCCAACGTTGGGGCGATGCGATGCGTCTCATGAAAGACCGTGAGGCACGAAGCGACATGGAGCACGACAACCTGAGAGCGGCCCAAGATCTCACCAGACGGCAGACCCAGAAGCTGAAACAGCTGAGGGAGGAGGGGAAGACGGCCTACTACACAAACGGCAAGCTACGCTTCCATGACAACCCCAGAAACAACGATGATCGCCGTGCTGACAACCGCCGGCCGGGTGGCCCCGGTTTGTTGACAAACACCGACTCGGAGACGCCCCCTAATCACGAGCAGCGTCAACCAATCAGCGAAGTAGAAATAGAGCGTGACGTCAGTGACACTCAGGGTCACAGCCGTGACACTGAAGAAAATTCCGGTCGGAATTCCGGACAGAGTGACGCCAGAGATAAGCGTGTGACCTGCTCAGCCAATCGGCAGGGCCACAAAGACATGACATTGGGTGGCGATAGTGGAGGTGGTGGGTACTCGGCCTACATTCGCAACGTGCGTGGAACTCCCACCCGTGCAGGAAACAGCGAATAGGGGCGTGGCCAAGGCTATGACAATGCAAACAAACAAGACACACAAGCACATGACAAAAACACACCTGATGTAAATAATGTTGCAACAGCAAATAAGGACAAATTGAATACTTCCTTTTCATTTCTTTGTTGGAATATAAATGGGTTGATTGCCAAGCTAACTGACCTTGATTTTGTTGACTACATAACTTCTTTTGATGTTTGCTTTTTGTCTGAAACCTTTACTTTGCCAAGCTTTGACTTCAGTACCTATTTTAGTGATTTCATTGTTCTTCATTCACCAGGTGTGAAACTGTCCAAGATGGGCCATGTTTCTGGTGGAACTGTTATGTTGATTCGTAAATGTCTGTCGGATTTTGTTGAGACTATTGATACCGAGAGTGAAAATGTTTTGTGCGTAAAACTTTCAAAAGAATTGTTTGGTTGTGAGAAAGACATGATGTTTATTGGTCTGTATAATCATCCAGTGGGCAGTGTGTACTATGATAAAAAAGATTATGATTGTACTCTAGAAATACTAGAACAGTTTATTCTGTCTTTAATGGAAGCTGGCAGGGATGTGTACTATTTACTTGGAGGTGATTTAAACGCCCGAATAGGGGATTGGTGTCTTGAATGTGTTGATGAAGAAGATGATGATGAGGATGGTAATGTTTTTGAAAGAAAATCACAAGATGTTTTGACAAATAACTTTGGTAAAATACTGATTCAGTTTTGCTGCATGTTTACCTTGTACCTCTGCATGGATTAGTACAACCAGGTTTCGATGATAAATTCACTTTTGTGTCTGAAAGAGGAAATAGTACTATTGATCACTTTTTGTCTTCAGTTGATTTTGTTGAATATGTAAATATGTTTTCTGTTGTCAACCGCATTGAGTCTCATCATATGCCTGTTCGGCTAGATGTGTGTGCTGCCCTAAAAATTGACGCTGATGTAGACAGTGAGAATAAGACTAGTTCAGAGAAACTGACTTGGGATTCCTCCAAAGCTAGTGTATTTTTAGACTTTCTTTCCTCACGTGAAGGTCAAACTGCCATCGATGACGCTGCTGCATGTATTGATGATAACTCTGACGCTGCCTTGACAATGTTTGTAAACACGCTTTTAGAAGCGGGTCGGTGCATGCGACGCACGGTGTTTTTTGGAGGCCGTCAGCGTCGTACGAGCCGATGGTTTGACACAGAGTGTAGGGAGGGAAAACGTGAAGTTAATAGATTACTTAGTCGGTACTCTCGCACTAGAAAGGTTGAGGATAAACTACAGTATTTGCAAAAAAGATCTGAATATCAAAATATGATAAAAGAGAAAAAGAAAGCATATAGAAAATCAGTACAAGATTCTTTACTAGAAAACAGAAAAAATCCTTCCATGTTCTGGTCAACGGTAAAGCGGTCTCGCCCAAGGGAGAGAAACCGTGCTACTATAAATATCGATGTCTGGAAAGATCACTTTGAAAACATTTTGGGACAGCACACAGCTTCAACGCCTGAACAAAACGAAAATGTAATAAATGAAGAAAGTGAGGAAGATGTACATATTTATGAATTGGATGAACAAATTTCGTTAGCTGAGGTAAAACAAGCCATTCGAAAATTAAAAGCAGGGAAAGCTTCTGGTATTGATGAAATACCAGCAGAATTTCTAAAAGCAGCTGAGGATATTGTTGCCCCTTTTTGGCTCACGAAGTGTAGCCTATGCGATCGTAACTTTGTCTGTCTGTGCGTGCGTGCGTATGTGCGTATGTGCGTATGTGCGTGCGTGCGTGTGTATGTCTGTGGTAGAAACTTTAACATTTCGTCATTTGAAGACGTCACATTATGGCGTAAGAGGGTTAGACGTCACGCGAAGGAATGTCTCGGTCATTGTTAGTTTGAGCGGGCCGAGACTATTTGGCAGTCGTGTCTGTAAGTAGGCTACATGGAGACAGACAGATCTAGATCTAGTGTCTCTCTTTCTTGCACAGTGTCACCAATGCTTACTGTGTGTGTGTGTGTGTGTGTGTGTATGTGTGACGGAATGGTTGAGTTTGTGTTACTGTTTGTCGATTTCTTCCGTGAGCCTTGAAGGCTTCGCCTCTTGTTTTATTTACCTTTATCTTTGTACCTTTTCATTTGATTGCACATGGCTTGTTTGTTTGTTTGAGTGGTCGTTTGTTTGTTTGTTTGTTTGTTGGTTGGTTGGTTGTTTGTTTGTTTGTTTGTTTGGTTTTTGGCTCACGTAAGTGTAGCCTATGCGATGCTAACTTTTGTCTGTCTGTGCGTGCGTGCGTGCGTGCGTGCGTGCGTGCGTGCGTATGTATGTGTGTATGTCTGTGGTAGAAACTTTAACATTTGAAGACGTCATATTACATTGACGTCACATTATGACGTACGAGGGTTAGACGTCACGCGATGGAATTACTGAAAGTCTTGGTGATTGTTATTTTGAGCGGGCCGAGACTATTTGGCAGTCGTGTCCATGTAAGTAGGCTACATGCAGACAGACAGATCTAGATCTAGTGTCTCGCTTTCTTGCACAGTTTCACCTATGCTCTTTCTGTGTGTGTGTGTGTGTGTGTGTGTGTGTGTGTGTGTGTGTGTGTGTGTGTGTGTGTGTGTGTGTGTGTGTACTGTGTGTGTGTATGTGTGACGGAGTGATTGAGTTTGTGTTACTGTTTGTCGATTTCTTACGTGAGCCTTGAAGGCTTCGCCTCTTGTCTCACTAAGTTCTTTAACCGTGTTTATGACACTGGTGTGTTTCCTAAACAATGGAGTCAGTCCGTGATAGTTCCTTTATTGAAAAAGGGTGATGTAAATAATCCTGGAAATTATAGGGGCATTTCCCTCCTGAGTACTATTAGTAAAGTTTTTACTTCCATCCTAAATAGGCGTCTGTATAAATGGGCAGAGAGTGAACACAAGATATGTGAAGAACAAGCTGGTTTTCGAAAAAACTATTCAACTATTGATCATCTTTTTACACTTGTGACTATGATTAAGAAATGTCTGTATGGACAAAGGAGAAGTAAACTGTACGTTGCTTTTATTGATTATTTGAAAGCTTTCGATTCTGTAGACAGGGATAGTTTGTGGGTCGTTCTTCAAAAAATAAAAACTTCGACGAAAATGCTCCGTATGCTACAAGGGATTTATGATTCTGTCCAGTCATGTGTAAGATGGGGCCCTGAAGTGTCTGACTTTTTTGATTGCCCTGCCGGGGTGAAACAAGGCTGCATGTTGTCTCCCCTGATTTTTTCCCTGTTAATTACTGAAGTAGCCGATATAGTAACCTCAAATGGAAGGCATGGTGTTCAGTTTTTGCCTGGATTACAAGAAAATTTTTTGCTTCTTTTTGCTGACGATATTTGTTTGATTTCTACAACACCTGCTGGACTACAAAACCAACTGAACAATCTTGAACAAGCCTCCTCTGCCCTTGGCCTCAGTGTAAATTTAAAGAAAACAAAAGTAATGGTTTTTCGGAAAGGCGGTCATCTATCTAAGTCAGAAAAATGGTTTTATCAAGGTAAACCTATGGATGTTGTAAACAGTTATAAATATTTGGGTGTCACATTGACAACAAAATTATCATTTGACATTGCTTTAGAAGAATTTGCAGGCAGAGCCAAGGGAAAAGTGGTAGAAATCATGAAAACAATGTGGAGCTTAGGTAGCATGGATGTTAGTGTATTTTTTAAATTGTTTGATGCGCTAGTAAAACCTATGCTTTTGTACGCCTCTGAAATA